>NW_019738880.1:1195727-1217364 GCF_002891405.2 Cryptotermes secundus
TGTTCTGCACTTCACTCTTCAAGAAGCAAAATTTCACGCACACTCTTTGTTCCTTCTGGTCGGCCATCTCACTAATCGCCAAAGGGTTGAAACAGGAACGCACACAACAGAGCACCACAGACAAATCACTTAACTCAGATTGATGCCAGCTCACTAACAGTCGTGGGAGACCCCCAGCTAACACCACCTAGCAGCACAACTCATAACTACAAAGCATGCGTGCGCAACAGGTCGGTTCCGGTTATTTTTGTGTCCCCCCTCGTATGTTCAGTTTCATATATATATATATGTTTCAATATGAGCTATGAGCTCAGTACACAGCTGCAAGGTTTACATATATGTATGGCTCTGCTCTCCGAGACATATGAAAACCCTCATGAGAGGTTCTTCATTCCACAATCACTTTTATCAGACTGACCACTCCCCATGTAGAAAAGGCATTCCCCATAACCATGTAGACCTATGCTATATGTGTGTGATATATACACCTGACAAAGGTGAAGCCTATTCTTGATAGACAGCATGTTTATAAAATTCTTACCACAATAACAAGGGAAGAACACAAACTGAAATAATGGTTTTCTGAATTATGTCACTGTGAAATGTAATCTTGGAAGAACCTGCTGCAGCCATTCTCAGAGCAGATGTCAAGTTGGAAAGTGAGCAGATCAATGAAAACACAGATCAGTGCAGTCCCCAATGGGTAACTTTCAAGGTGTAACCCAAAAACTTGTGCCATGGTATCACAACCCAAAAGACCACAATCTTAATTTCCACCATCAGGAAAACTTAACATTTCAAACACAAAATGAATCACTCAGAAAGAATGAGAAGCTTCCTAACTCCCACCTGCCAGCTCTCTCCAATCCTTTCTCAACATCTTGCAGTCTAAATGCATGACATCTGGGACTCCCTACATATGCCTGTTTGCTGGTGCTGTGGGTTGGAGTCCAAGGCATCCGTGGAGGAGTTTTCCATTTTTTCCGGAAGACTACTGCTTTCTCACGATTCATTGGCCCTGCATAAGCCCAGATTTCCATTCTTGGATTAACTGGATCGGCTTTTAATGCCTATGGTACAAAGGATGATTTTAGCATATTTCGTAAAAGCATGTCAATAAGAAATGCTTGGGACTGTACAATTTGAACTTTAACTTAAATAAATTCATATTGTGTAATTTTCACTGACTTACTTGCTGAGTAAGGGAGTTGACAGTATAGATAGAATGGCAGTAAGCACTTAATATTAATTTCACAACTGGGAGAAACATAGCTTTCATTACAAATGCTTGAATTTCTCTAAATTAATACCACAAATTTGACTCGATCATTGACGCATAATTGTCCCAGCTTAATATCTATGAACATGTTATGTGGTACTGTTTATGTACACATAAGTCCCAGTATATTTTGTGACCATAGCTACTACAACACTATCACATACAGCTTCACATCACATTATGGAATTCATTGCTTATTAAGGCATATGTGCTGCAGAAGCGTTGGACATGGAAGAAACTGGCTGTTTTTCCTCATCCTAGAACATCTCCTTCTTCATGCTTGCTTGGCCCTACTTTGCATTAACAATCTGTGGTGAGCAACCCAAAAGTAAAAGGATAGGAAATGTATCAAGAAGATAGAAGATATACAAAAATTAAGGCCAAAAGAGTGACATCACTAATGTTGTGAGAGGAAGCAGTTAAATATAGGAATACATATAGTTACTGAACTACTGATATGGATCCATACCAGTGCAACATGTAGTACTGTATATTTTTTTTCCCTTGGCACTACAGCCCCAGTGGGCCTAGGCCTACCTCCATGAACTTCTCCGTTCACTTCGGTTTTTCTAGATCTTACACGGTCGGTAGGACTCCTTGGGCGGGTGATCAGCTCATCGCAAGGCCTCTACCTGTACACAAACACAGAAAAACGCACACAAACATCCATGTCCTGAGTGGGATTCGAACCCACAATCCCAGCTTCCGAGCGAGCGAAGTAAGCGCACGCCTTAGACCACTCGGCTACCGTGACCAGCATAGTATTATATACTAACATAAAATTTGCCTCAAGTTGGTGTTACAATTAAAGTAGAAGATACAAAATTAGATAAAAGATAAAATATAAAAGTATACCATATATCAAGATTTATTAAGTGTTAAATATATTATGCAAATTTTTAAAATATTTTTAAAGATCTCTGGCTCTGCATTGGTAGAGCAGCACAGATATTACTAAAGTATCAAATCAGAAAGGGTCTGGGCTTGGCACGGTGGGCAGGTCTCTTTTCAAGGGCCATAATGATAACTCAGATGCACAATAAACCCAGTGGTGCTTGGGGTGACTAGAGGTTGTCACCCCATGTCATTACTCAATACAAACAGAACACTAGATATGGGATGTGTAAAATCCCTAGTATGTGCACAATGGCAAGCGTTCCGTCTCTGGACACTGTGACTGAGAAATAACTTCGAATATCCCTGTTGCAAATGCTATGCTTCACACAGCCTGTACTGCCACGGCTCTACTTTACAACCTGAACTTTTATTTGTGCTTCTATGTTTTAATGCATGTGTGTGTAGACAAATTTCTCGAGTAAAACATTTTTCAAACAGGTTCCTATACAGGACGTTTCACGACTTTAGGGCATAACTGCAGGAGGTGATTTCCTAGGTCTTTGTGATCAAAAAAGTTCATATAAACATGTGTCCGATTTTGGACGGTTACGGAGTTATGACCGTTTTAAACTCAGAATAGAAGGTAACGATTACTGACAATAAACGGAATAAAATAATAAACCAGCATAATATATGATACATTTAAAGTATGAATGTAAAGTTAACTTCGTGAAATTACCTTTAATTTGAATTTACTGGTGCTTAAAGCTGATTTTTGGAAATGCCACCGCTGGCTGCAACACATGCTGCCACTCGGTTGTGAACCGCCCCGGACATACCAGCCTCAGGTAGCTCTCAAGTGTCAAGATAACGAGAACGCTCTGTCTGTAGCTGGCTAAAAATAGCGACCCACCAGCTGACAGACGCGGTTCACACGGGGCACGTACAGGAATAAAAAACGGTCTAACTCCGTAACCGTCCAAAATCGGAAACATGTTTATATGTACTTTTTTCATGACAAAGACCTAGGAAATCACCTCCTGCAGTTATGCCCTAAACTCGTGAAACACCCTGTATAATGGCTATGTATGTGTATCTGTGCACAAGCAAATTGCTACCAACCAGAGGGCATTCTTGAGAGAAAGGTTCGCCCACAGTGGGTTGGATGGAATTATCCTCTGACCTCAGTACAGGAACATAGAACCTGTCAGCCAATAAATTGGAGAGTTCCCGTCTTAAACCTGCATCTGGAGAAGAAACACGACTACAGATAACCTAAAAAAAATGGAAAAATCATAAGTAAGAGAAGTACCACAGGAACAATATTATGTCTGTTACCTATACTGTCATGAAGCTGCACTGTGCTGCTACCTAGTGATACACACAGAAAACCTATTATGTCCATTACAGCTGTTTTACTTCCATTTGTGGCCTATTTACTGACTCTCCCTTGTATGTGTGACAACCTGGAAGGCTGCTGTCAACTACTCAACAGTTCTTTTCGCCTTTCTATGGAAAAACAATGAGATGTGACAGATTTCTTCACATTCACTATGACACACTAAGGAAAATAAAGACAAATTTCTGACATGCTCAATGACACATATCCAAAATATTATGCTCCATCTGAACATCTGGTTGTGGACAGAGTTATAGTATCCTTCAAGGGGTGGGTAATTTTCAAACAATACATACCCAAGAAACACAAATGTTTTGGAATAAAAATTTATAAATTATGTGACATGTCTCATTACAATTATGACATGGTCATCTATTTAGGAAAGGTCAGGACATGTGTGACCAGAGACACAACAGCAACACATGCAAAAATGAAACAACTGAGAAAAATAATGGAACGAAATGCACCTGAGCTATATATAGGTTTCTCTTCATCACCCAACTTACTGGATGATCTGACAAAACAGGAAATCAATTGTTGCGGGACAGTGAGATCTAACAGAAATGGCATGCCACAGACTCTGCCACCATGAAACAAATGACTGAAACCAGGCGATATTCATTCCAGGACAAGAGATGACTGACAGCAATGGTCTGAGAGACAAACATGATGCATAAATATGCACAAACCCACCAATAAATGGTAACTTCTGGAACAAGAATGAAAAAGGTACAAAGCCAAGAATCATACAGGACTAAAACTGACATATGGGGTATGAAGACAAACAGGACAGAAGTGCAAACAGTTATACAATACAAGGCCAGACAATGAAGTGGACAAAGAAATTATATATTCACTTGCTTGAGAATTCTGAAGAGTTTCCTCCTCCTGACTTTGTGTGATGTTAGAATGGCTCACAGACAATTCAGACTTGACTTTGTACGGAATCTGACTGAGAAGGCCGGAAGTTTACATTGCCTACGTCGGCCCATGGGCAGACCAATCATTTTGGAGAAACAAGTTATTTGGTTTGTTGTAAACTTCAGTAATCATTGCTTAGTCTAATCCTCCAGACTGTTCTGCCATATCTGTTTAACTTGGGGAATAAAGACGAGAGTACAAGTGTAAAGACTGTGATGTAGGACTGTTTTGAAACCTACCACACCGTATCTGTGGCAAACAAAGGTGTTGGGAATCTTATTATTATATTATATATATTCTCCAAAATAAAAAATAAATAAATAAAAAAAAACTATCCCTGTAACAGGCCGTGAAGGCCCGTAGGGTTGTGAGACGTTGAGGATCCCACATTATCTAGACAATCGGTTCAAAGATGGCGGTAAAGGTTGTCAGCCTTACGCGCTGGCCACGATTCACTCCCCAGGAAAATTATTTAATTAATTCCTGGTACTCATTTCTGTTAGAGGCTGAGTCGACCCCAGGGCCATAGTGTGGCCGGAACAATTAGGTCAACTGAAAAAATCCAATGACCTCACTGGGACTTGAATCCACGGCCTTCCAGCTTGTAGCATAGTGCCTCAACAGGTATGTCAAATAAAATATTGATTTTGCATGTTTCCTACAGGGTAATCCACAGTAATAATATGGAGACCAGCTTATGGTCTACAAGTCTTGCAAAGATTAACATGAACACGATATTTTGTAACATAGTCCTGCTAAATGTATAACTTCTACTTTCAGAAGGCCATATACAATAATGTGCAATGCACAAGAATATTCTACGTGGCTTATTCTTGAAAGCTGAAATGATAAATTGAAGTCCAGCTGCAAAAATCATCAGGACAAGCTGTACTGCTAAAGACCACTGTGGATATGTTCTCTGAAAGGAAGAGTGCAAAGAATACTACTGGATGCTTTCTGTTACATGTTGCTAATTAAGATATTATGAAAATGAAGATACATGTTACTTACATCTCTTGGTGTTTGTCCAAATTTATTTTTTGCATGTTTATCACACTGTGGATAAGACACCAATACATCCACAACCAGGACCGCTCCAAATTTAACTGCAAAATGCAGTGGAGTCTCATTGAGGGCCTTATCAGGAGTATTCAGGTACAGATCCAATAGGATATGTGCTCGGTCTTGACAGCTAGCAGAATCATCATCCCCATACAGCAGCTGTATAAATGCAACATTGCTAACTGTCTGTAGAATCAGACTGCATATTTCTGCATTACTGGCTTTGGCAGCTACATGCAATGCATTATAGCGGGAACCTTCCTGTAAAGGGGAAACAGTAAAATATGTAATCATATGTGAAGTAATTATTTGAACCAAAGAGGGATGAAATAGACCGCCTCTGTGGTCTAGTGGTCAGAGTTCCTGGCTACAGATCCAGAGGTCCTGGGTTTGATTCCCAGGGCTACCAGATTTTCTGAGAATTAGTGGTTCTG
This sequence comes from Cryptotermes secundus, assembly GCF_002891405.2. Classification (NCBI taxonomy): domain Eukaryota; kingdom Metazoa; phylum Arthropoda; class Insecta; order Blattodea; family Kalotermitidae; genus Cryptotermes; species Cryptotermes secundus. The sequence continues at coordinate 1,201,660 of NW_019738880.1, forward strand.
GAACAGGGTCCACTCAGCCTCGTGGGGATAACAGAGGAGCTACTTGAATGGAATAGTAGCAGCTCCAGTCTAGAAAACCGAAAATAACAGCTGTGAAGATTCATTGCGCTGATCACGAGACACCCTCTATCCACTAAAGTTGGCACTAACTTCGCCAACAAGCAGCAGTCATTCTGTTGGTATAGTTCACTTGGAGAATAAAGCCACGGAATTTTTTCTTAAAGAGGGATGAAATGGCAGGTTCGAGAAAACTGAATAATGATAATGATGATGATGATAATAATAATAATCCTCAAGGCTGCCACTACTCCTACCACTAGCACATGTTCATCAAGCAAAATGAATAATAATTGATAAGATTATTAAGTTATTATAAAATGTTTTTAAATAAACAAAGAAGAAACAAATAAGAGTCCAATATAGTTCTTCAGGTACTAGTGTTTTCTGCTGGAATAAGATGTGAAACCCATTACATCCACAGAAAACAGAGCTCGTAACAGTAAAGGTGTAGAGCCAAAGCTGTTTCTGTGCTTAAACAATTAAGCACCAGGCCATGAAGATGTAGAGGGCAGGGGAGGTATAGCTCCACCATTCTTAACCTCTGCACTAGATGGAGGCGAGCAGTCAGCTTCATGCCCTGGCCAATTTACCCTTGGGGAAAGAGCATCCAGTACCCATCCAATAGGAAGCTTGGTGGACCCCACAGCTAGTCTGGACACTGTGAAGTAGAGAAAAATCTCTCGCACCTGCCGGGAATCAAAGCCCAACCAACGAGCCCACAGCTTACTACTCTACTGAGCCATCCCAGCCCCTGAGTTCCAACCAGTATAAAGAAAACTGGAAGAGTCCATACAAATTTTAAAGAGGTTATGTGAGCACTTTCCTGTTGCACATCTGGATCTCTCAAGAGAAGACATTTAAAACAACAAAAAACAAACCCCGTGGTTCTAGTCTGCAAGCAAACTATACCGACAGAGCAACTGCCACTTGTTAGTGAAGGTAGCGCCAACTTTTGTGGATAGAGGGTGTCACGCAGTCAGCACAATGAATCCCCACGGCCGTTAAACTCGGTTTTCTAGACTGGATCTGCTATTTCCTTGAAATAGCTCCTCAGTTATCCTCACGAGGATGAGTGGACCCCGTTCTAGACCCACTACTTCTCAGAAAATCTGGTAGTGCTGGGCATCGAACCCGGACCTATGGATCTAACAGGAACTCTGACTACTAGACCACAGAAAAATGTTCATTTTCAATAATGTGTTTCAGAAAAAGGAACAAACTTACAAAAGAGTGACAAAGACCTGAACCACTTTATCATGCAACTGCATGACCAAGTAGCACCACATATTGGAACACTAACATTCTATTTTCTATAACTGCTGGCTGTTAGAACTATTTCTTGCCCTCTTCAACTTCTTACCATCCTCTACCCACCTCTTTTACTCTACTTCTCGCCATCCTATCTGGTCACTGTCCTGATATGTCATTTTCATACGATAATCATAACTGACAAGTCAGAGTAAAACATAAATATTCATTCATTTATTTTACATTCCATAGATCCACAGTACAACAGGTAGGATATGGAACACGTCAAGTGGTACATATGTAAAGGACAAATAAGCCAAAAAATAGAATAAAATAAAATGATGACAGAAATATAAAAAGTTCTGTTACTAATAGTTTTAAAACTTGGTGACAATAAACATAATTTATTAAACTATATATAAATTCTTTGGTATGTCATTGACTTGCAATAGCCTTAAATTGAAGATATTCATCAATGGAATAAAAATAATGTGTATAAAGAAAATGTTTTAGACAGGCTTCAAATTTCCTTGGATTATGATGCACACATCATATAAAGAAAATGTAATACAATAACAAGAGCACTCTAGTATACGAGTATTTCATTATCTTTCCCAAGACACAAAAAGGAGAATACAGTTCTTACATGACACTAGCCTCTCAAAACATAGCTTTAGTATGGTACTTCAAACATACAAAGTATGAAACAGCCATGATTACAGAAAGCACGCATAAAACAGACATGCAATATGTGGACACATTCAGCCACCACCACCACCACCACCACCACCACCATCACCACCACCACCACAGCACCACATACTAACACCTGGTGTTACAGGAAAACAGCTCTTACTGAAGACAACAAGAAACAATCATACTCAAGTAAAAGTATGTCCAAATATTACAACTGTTTCAACCTTGTTAGCAAAACTACTGGCATCGCTGGTCAAAAGTGTAATGCCAAAATACTGTGAGAGACACTTATAAGTAATCTGTCATCATATAGCTTTATGCATATGTAATCATTTATTTGCAAAATTAAACATATGCTAAGCAAAACAATGAAAAACAGATGTAATTTACTGATTGATAACAAATTAATTACAAGCTTGGGACTACTCAGTCTGCAAATTAATGATCTGTCCTTCTGGGATTACATGAAAAAAATTACAGAGAATGATTAATATATAAAATCCTAAAACAACACCCAACATTCTACATTCAATAAGCCAGTAAAAGAGAAAACTGGAAACTTTAGCCAAGACTGAAAAGTACAGTCTTCTGGGTTGTAACACCGGGAAAGCCCAGTGTTTTGGAGGGTTTAAGAGTAAGCCAAGCAAGAAACTAGTGAAAGGAGGTGGCATATTGCCATCTTAAGAATTCCACTTAATGTCAACACACATGCTTCAAAACTAATTACAAATTAAAGCAAACTGCACACCTGAAGAATGGCTGGTGTATCCCCGCTGCTGATAAGATATCGAGGATTATCCCAGACAGTAGTTCTAAATGTGCAAATATTTCCGCATTCAATCACTTTCCTCAGGCGAACCAAATCCTGTGCTTTAGGTCCTTTGAAAGGACTTGGCTTTTCTCCTATTGCAGGATTGCTGGTTTCTAAATTTTCAGATAATCCAGGAGAAGTGAAAGGTAAAATTTCAGATCCATGAACTGCAAATTCCACAGCCTCCTCTCTTATTGCAAACAATTTAAACATTGCTTTTTTGTGCTTCTTTACAATTTTCATTGCTTCTGATTTGTCGGTATAGACATGCAGAGCTTCTGAAACAAGAATCGGAATAATTTTGATGAAAATACAGGAGCTATATAATTCTGTCAAATGGAAATAACTAACGTTGGATGGGAACTTGACAGTTCGAAATGTATTAACTAACTAAAATAATTTTATTTTATATTTAATATACACTACGTACCATCGGATTCATTGACGTTGGCGTCATTTGGTATGTAAACAGCATAATATAATATTCCTTCACAACTGTCAGCAACGTCCAACTTAGTTGATGATGGACCCATATCTTGGCCCTTGGCCAGTAACTGGTCACCTTCGTCACTACTGCCTTGTCCTAAAGTACGATCATCGCATCGACATGCACGACTAAATTCTAAATGTTGTTTGACATAAGCGTCATTCACGCTGGACTCCATCTTGAACAACATAACCTATATTACAGTTTGTTTTTGCTCTGCTTCAACCTGTACGTATAAAATCCTATGTTTAAAATTCGCCCTACGATACATCAAACTTTTAAAATCAATTTGTTAAATTAAAATTAAACGTAAGCATATAAAAAAAGCGATCCATCCGAGACAATACTCTACAAGCTCTACAACACCTCCATCTTTGTACACAATTCCCATCCTACAATTTATTGTTATCACGTACACGACCTACACGACCATACACACACAGCGATTGCCAGTAGGTGTCTAAACTGAACACTGGATTCGCTGAAGGCATGTGACGCCTTCCGACTTCACTGTCATCTATGAGTGTCCCGATGTTGAACCTCATGCATTTGGCCACAGTTACTCTGATGGTGCTCATTCATTAGTCACTCATGGAGCTGAACTCTTGTTGAGAAGACACCAATTGTGCAGCTACTCAAAAATTTCCCAGCATTTTATGGAACCCGAAGGTTCAATACCGTGTTCACAAGAGCCCTCCACTGGTCCCTATCCTGAGCCAGATCATTCCAATCCATACCATCCCATCCTATCTCTGTAAGATCCATTTCAATATTGTCCACCCACATGTCTTGGTCTTCCTAGTGGTCTCTTTCCTTCTGGTTTTCGCACCAATATCCTATACGCATTTCTCCTCTCCCCCATTCCTCCTATGTGCCCTGACCACCTCATCATCCTTGACTTCATCATTCTAATTACAATTGGAGAAGAGTACAAGTTATGACCCTTCTCATTATGCAGTTTTCTCCAACCTCCTGTCACTTTATCTCTCTTCGGTCCAAATATTCTCAATATCCTGTTCTCAAACACCTTCAGTCTATGTTCTTCCCTAAATGTCAGAGACTTAGCTTCAAACCCATACAGAACCACAGGCAAAATTGTACTTTTGTATATTCTAATTTTTATGTTTTTAGACAGCCGACAAGAAAAAAAAAGCTTCTGGACTGAATGGTAGCAAGCATTACCCAAATTCAATCTCCTCTTAATTTCCTCCTGAATCAGGTTTTGATTTGTTATAGTCATTCCCACATATCTGAACTGTGCCACATTTTCAAAACATCTGTTACCTATATTTATGTCATAATTTTGCCCTGCATTCTGGTGATGAGACAGCAACATATACTCAGTTTTCTCTGTGTTTACCTCTAGACCAGCCTATTTACTAGTGTCAATTAAAATGTGTATGTTTTTCTTTATGGTATCTACATTATCCCTTAGTTGATTCACATCATCAGCATAGATCAACAGCTGATGTGCCCCATTTAATTACCATCCCACCTGGTTTTCCTGAACTTTCCTAATGGCATACAAAGTTGCAAAGCAGTGGGGATAAAGCATCTCCTTGTTTTGGACCATTCTGAATAGGAAAATTATCAGACAAATGTTTACCAATATGGACTTTCTTGAAGTCTCTGAATAGATGATTTACTGTCTCATTGTACTCCCATTTCTCAAGTATCTTACGAATGCAAAAAGATCTGATCTGTAGTTGGTCTGTTGCATCAAAACCCACCCTGATGATCCCCAGTAATTTCATCTATATACAGACTTAACCTTGAGAACAGAATATTGAACAAAATTTCGTATGAAGTTGATAGCAGAGATATCCCATGATAATTACTACAGTCAGTTTTACCATCCTTCTTGTGAACTGGTACAATAATCAACTCCTTTTACTGATCAAAAATTTGTCCTTGTTCCAAATAGAATTAATTAGCTTACGGATCTTAGAACATAATATTTTACATCCTGCTTGAATTAATTCTGCCAGAATTTGATCATTACCACCGCAAGGGACAAGGTTGTAAAGTACCAAGCAAGGACGATGTTCGTGGAATCTCTAAAGGACAGAATTTAGAGAGGACACATCGAGCGCTACCTAAATGCAACAGTGACATAATGGACTGAAACTTGAGCTGGGAGCTGCAAGAATTAATTTAATATTCCTGCACTTGTTATAGAATGTAATGGTGGGATTTGGTGATGAATGAGGATCCTTCAGGTTCTAAAAAGAGAACTTCTGGAACAGCTGAAATTCAATAGTGATGGTCATGCACAAGGAATATATTTACCAAAGAACAATTAAAGTTAGCATTTATCCTGTTTAGCCAAAGAACGATGCATTCCCCATGTCCATCCATCAGCGCTCACATTTCCTTTCCTGTGTTAATCAAGGGTTTCACGGATCAATATAAAATGTTGTCAAGATATTATTTTATTCCGGTGTAATTCCTTCATTTCTTTAGGGCATAAATTAGCATTAAAGTGTAACTTCGGTTCTTTGACAGATTTTGAAGAGAATTTATCCATGTTCTTATATGTGTATTATTCGAGTGTGACTGTGTACGGCTCTGTAGACTTAAGTTGATTTTAAGCCCCTCATTACTGAAAGACTTGAACATATTTTGCAATGTTTACATCAAGTGTTCAAATGATAAAATGATTTATCGAATAAACTATGTATGCAATATTTTATATAGGGTAAAGTTGTCCCTGTGTTTAACAAATTAAGCACTACGCCATCAAGGCGTATGGGGGAGTGGATGTATAGATCCACATTTTCTTGACCTCGGCACTAGTTGGAGGTGAGTGGTCAGCTTCATGCCCCGGCCTCTTTACCCCCGGTACCCATTGGATAGGAGGTTGGGTGGACCCAGAGCCGGTCTGGACGACATGGAGGAGAGAAAATTCTTGATTCTACGGGACTCGAACTACGACCTCTCAGTAGTCCAGCCCGTAGCCAGTCGCTATAACAACTGAGCTAACACGGCTCCACAATATCTTATATAACATTTGTATAAAGTTCGGTCATTTCGAGAAAATCACTAGCATTGAAACAATAAATACTATGTACGTGTAATTGAGTACCACGAAAATTCTTGTTCCATGTCCTGCTATCGCCATGAACTTGATAATCTGCTCAATTTACAGTCATGGACGACAGGACGAGGGAAGGAAAACTAAATATTTGCAGCCCCCCAATGATTTAAAAAATCAAGACTGAAGAAAGGAAGGAAACTGCCAATACACCAGCTTATTTTAAGAGCTCGGAAACAAATTTTTTGCCTGCCCACTTCCCTTGGAAAATCCTTCGGAAGGGGTGCATGTTTACAGCAGACTGACGTCACGCATAGGCATAATAACTTGTTTAAGGTCTCTATGAAAAAAAAATTGATGCGATCACTATATTAGACGATTTTGCTCTGTAAAAAGAATTCGAAATCCAAAGGAGCGATGACCGGATGCAATATGGCAGAATCCTCTAAGGAAGGCTACGGCTCAAACACGACTGTTTCGCCGATGATGATGATGAAAATGATGATGTTGATGATAACGATTATTATTATTATTATTTCATTTCTCACTTCTTAATAACACGTAGATTTATGTTAATGAAATTATTATTATTGCTATTATTATCATTTGTTTATCTGTTTACTTTTCTGCATTATTGTGTTTTCCCCAGTGTTTGCCTGCAGTTTGTCTTTGCCTTTATATTGTGTTTATCCACATTGTAATTACTTGTATCTACATTGTACTCTGTCTGTAATTGGCCTTGCGACTGTTGATTCTGCACATAAAAAATAAAAAATTGACTTGAATTATTATTATTATCATTATAAGTTTCGTGCTTTCATTTATAGCACATCAGGAAAAGACTATAGCAAGCGGAAATTATAGTACAGAAGTGCCACCGGGCCGTTGTTATTGGAGATGTTCAAAATATCGGCTATTAGTGCCCAAACAGAGCAAGTGCAGGCGCACGGACATGCTCTATGGTCACGTGTAATGTATTACGTTCATACTGAATTGAACTGAGCTGAATATAAACTGGTAGCTGCGTACCTAAAATTGATTTGAATTACCAAGTTTGTTAAAAAAATATGAAGAAGGCAGACAAACACGAAGAAACTAACAGAAATGTAGGAATTGTCAAGGAAGTTTGCGAATAACTGCATCGTTCTTTGTTTCACCCGCTCGCCACTTTGAGGCACAGGATATGAGCGGGACCTGAAACAAAAGAAACAAACAAAAAAAAAACTTCAATATGAGCACCAGGAAACGGATATTGCACTAACAGAATGAACACACAAGCTTACCTCTGCTGTTGGTACTCTTGCCATTTCTTCTGTAACACATCTTCTTTTAAATATAAAGCTCTTCAGACAATATGCTGTACGTTTTAATATCTTCGGTCGTGAAAGGCGTGCAATTGAGTGTACCATTTGTTCACTGCAGTTGTCCCCGTTAAAATGGACAACACGATTAAACTGTTAGAAAAACGTGCGCCGTTTGGTGCAGAAATAAAAATAAACGACATAACGAAGTAAATCTTCCAGTTTTCATTTAAGTCTTGAGCACTCGCCGTAAAAAACAAATCGTTGACGGCTTCTCTCGAAAAATCAACTCACATTTATTGCGTTAGAAAGAGGCTCCTTTCAAAACGAAACGAAAACACAGCAACACGGTCAAATGGGAGATGTTCCGGCTCATGGACAGAATACGTCATCGTAAAATGAAATCTTATTCTCTGTCGCACAGCCTAGCGGCTATTTACACAATTAGCCAACATTAATATACTCAATTTAAACCGAATACAACATATTCCTTTTCCAAAGAGAAGTTACTTTTACGGCGGTTAATTTTTTGTCGCGTAAAATCCAAATTCCGACAACAATCGGCGACTTTTACTGACACGTGAAATATAATCGTCACAAATTCACGTGTGTTTCTCGAGACGTAACGATGTAAAACCCTTATATTATCGACTCACCTAATGCCTTTCATTAAGACAAACGTTGTCTTCTCCGTTGCTGAAGCTGCAGAAGTTTTGACTTACCTTGTGCACTTCTTCATGATGACAATCGATGTCTTCTTTTATGCAGAAGCTGGAGTATATTTTATTGACTCACCTTAAGCGTTTCCTCATTTTAACATTTTATAAATTGAATACACAGCACAATACACACAAACAAACATAACATGTCATCAAATTGAAAACGCAGCGCAATACACACAAGCATATGATGTCATCATAAATTTTAATGTCTGTTTTATATGTACCAGTTCATTATCTTTCAACATTGAATTGAAAGGCGGGTGAAAGCAAAATGAAGTTTTGCTTTATTGGATCTTTGTCCCTCCAATGCGAGTTATTCACAGAGAAAGACTGTCAAAGTTCTTTTTATTCCTCTCTCTCTCTCTCTCGCACTGATTTCACTGTTGTGCCGACCGAACCCTGTCAAGTTACACCCTGTGGCATAAAAAAAGACACACACAGAAATACTTAAAACTAAACCCTCCTAAACCTACACAAAACCTAACTTCACGCAGCCTAACCAGAAATCCTATCATGGGCACCTAACGGGGAGGGTGGGAGGATAACTAACTTACAAACTAAAATAGAAAAATATAATTTCCACAGGGTGTCCAACTCGACCTTAACCTAAGCCCTGAGTCATGGCGGCTACCGCAGCAAATACGGAGTTGCCTGGCACCGTACTATGTTATTATCGTGACCAGCCTGAGGCCGGACTGGACCATGATAAGACCGTGTCGATGCTATGGCGTACCTGATTTACCGCAAGTACCCAGCCCCATCATCCTGCGGATGGGCACTCAACCTCTAAAGGTTCCGAAAAGTCACTGTTTTGGTTTCAACTTTACGGTTTGAGCGTTGCTCCTCTTGTCATGGTCCCAGGTCCAAAGTCTTCACCTAGTGGACGCTGTCTCCATTGGAAGTATCACAACACTATCACAAACACTCAGAGAGCCGTTGTAATCACACACAATATCTGTATTCACTCACATAAACACACGGCGAACATGATATCACACGAAATAACACTCGCGAACCACACACTACCGACCTGAATATCACAAACACAGTTTGCCTGATAATTCTGAATTTGGCTACAGAACTTCGTCTCGTTAGATATCTGGTAATGCAAGTAAATGTGTTTGGATAATTTCTGTTATGTATGCCTCATGAATGACAGGTTTATTATTCGGAACTGAAGATGGAGCTGTATTTTCTGATGGTTCTCTACACTTTCGGGGTCATGTCGGAATGATGCTATGTGAATCACTGCGCCTGTTCACTACCCAAATAATCTTCACAGTAATGTAACTTAAACATAACACAATAGAGTAAAACATTTTTATGTGAAAGTATATCATTCTTATTTCCTGTAGCCACAATATATATCCAGACTTGGATATCCGGAAACATAAAGGCCTATCGATGAAAAGTTGTATCCTAAATGTACAACTATGACGAACTTAACTTACAGCTGACGTAGGATAAAATTTCAAATTGGCAGCAATTTCTGAGGACAATCACAAGAATCTCAGGGCCTTAAATAGAGGCTCTGTTCACTGCCACATGAAGAATGCTCATATTGGAAATTTTGAGGAAAATCACGAGAATTTCAGAGCCTTAGATGGAGGTAGAGTTCACTGGCATATGAAGAATGCTCATATTAGCAATTCTGAGGAAAATCACGGGAATTTCAAGGCCATAGATAGAGGCTCTGTTCACTGGCATATGAAGAATGCTCATATTAGCAATTCTGAGGAAAATCACGAAAATCTCAGTGCCTTAGATGGAAGCCGTATTCACTGGCTCACGAAGGATGCTCATATTGGCAATTCTGAGGAAAATCACGAGAATCTCAGAGCCTTAGATGGAAGCCGTGATCACTGGCTCATGAAGGATGCTCATATTGGCAATTCTGAGGAAAATCACGAGAATGTCAGGACCTTAGATGGAGACTGTATTCATTGGCTCATGAAGGAAGCTAATATTGGCAATTCTGATGAAAATCACGAGAGCCTCATGACCTTAGATAGAGGCAGTGTTAACTGGCATATGAAGAATGCTCATATTGACAATTATGAGGAAAATCACGAGAATCTCAGGCCCTTAGATGGAGGCTCTGTTCACTGGCATATGAAGAATGCTCATATTGGCAATTCTGAGGAAAATCTCGAGAATCTCATGGCCTTAGATAGAGGCAGTGTTCACTGGCATATGAAGAATTGTCATATTGGCAATTCTGAGGAAAATCACGAAAATCTCAGGGCCGTAGATGGAGGTTCTGTTCACTGGCATATGAAGAAAGCTCATGTTGGCAATTCTGAGGAAAATATCGAGAATCTCATGGCCTTAGATATAGGCAGTGTTCACTGGCATATGAAGAATTGTCATATTGGCAATTCTGAGGAAAATCACGGGAATTTCAGGGCCATAGATAGAGGCTCTTTTCACCGGCATACGAAGAATGCTCATTTTTGGCAATTTTGAGGAAAATCACGAGAATCTCAGGGCGTTACAAGGAGGCCGTATTCACCGACATATGAGGGATGCTCATATTGGCAATTCTGAGGAAAATCACGAGTATCTCAGGGCCTTAGATGGAGGCCGTGTTCACTGGCACATGAAAGAAGCTCATATTAGCAACTCTGAGGAAAATCACGAGAATCTCAGTGCCTTAGATGGAAGCCTTATTCACTGGCTCATGAAGGATGCTCATATTGACAATTCTGAGCAAAGTCACGAGAATCTCAGGGCCTTAGATGGAAGCCGTGTTCACTGGCTCATGAAGGAAACTCATATTGGCATTTTGGAGGAAAATCACGAGAATCTCAGGTCCTTAAAGGGATGTCGTGTTCACTGACACGTGAAGGAAGCTCATATTAGCAATTCTGAGGAAAATCAAAAGAATCTCAGGGCCTTAGCTGGAAGTCGTGTTCACTGGCTCATGAAGGAAGCTCATATTGGCATTTAGGAGGAAAATCTCGATAATCTCATGGCCTTAGATAGAGGCAGCGTTCACTGTCATATGAAGAATTGTCTTATTGGCAATTCTGAGGAAAATCACGAGAATCTCAGGGCCGTAGATGGAGGTTCTGTTCACTGGCATATGAAGAAAGCTCATGTTGGCAATTCTGAGGAAAATATCGAGAATCTCATGGCCTTAGATATAGGCAGTGTTCACTGGCATATGAAGAATTGTCATATTGGAAATTCTGAGGAAAATCACAGGAATTTCAGGGCCATAGATAGAGGCTCTTTTCACCGTCATACGAAGAATGCTCATATTGGCAATTTTGAGGAAAATCACGAGAATCTCAGGGCGTTACAAGGAGGCCGTATTCACCGACATATGAAGGATGCTCATATTGGCAATTCTGAGGAAAATCACGAGAAGCTCAGGGCCTTAGATGGAGGCTCTGTTCACCGGCACGTGAAGAATGCTCATATTGGCAATTCTGAGGAAAATCACGAGAAGCTCAGGGCCTTAGATGGAGGCTCTGTTCACCGGCACGTGAAGAATGCTCATATTGGCAATTCTGAGGAAAATCACGAGAAGCTCAGGGCCTTAGATGGAGGCTCTGTTCACCGGCACGTGAAGAATGCTCATATTGGCAATTCTGAGGAAAATCACGAGAAGCTCAGGGCCTTAGATGGAGGCTCTGTTCACCGGCACGTGAAGAATGCTCATATTGGCAATTCTGAGGAAAATCACGAGAAGCTCAGGGCCTTAGATGGAGGCTCTGTTCACCGGCACGTGAAGAATGCTCATATTGGCAATTCTGAGGAAAATCACGAGAAGCTCAGGGCCTTAGATGGAGGCTCTGTTCACCGGCACGTGAAGAATGCTCATATTGGCAATTCTGAGGAAAATCACGAGAAGCTCAGGGCCTTAGATGGAGGCTCTGTTCACCGGCACGTGAAGAATGCTCATATTGGCAATTCTGAGGAAAATCACGAGAAGCTCAGGGCCTTAGATGGAGGCTCTGTTCACCGGCACGTGAAGAATGCTCATATTGGCAATTCTGAGGAAAATCACGAGAAGCTCAGGGCCTTAGATGGAGGCTCTGTTCACCGGCACGTGAAGAATGCTCATATTGGCAATTCTGAGGAAAATCACGAGAAGCTCAGGGCCTTAGATGGAGGCTCTGTTCACCGGCACGTGAAGAATGCTCATATTGGCAATTCTGAGGAAAATCACGAGAAGCTCAGGGCCTTAGATGGAGGCTCTGTTCACCGGCACGTGAAGAATGCTCATATTGGCAATTCTGAGGAAAATCACGAGAAGCTCAGGGCCTTAGATGGAGGCTCTGTTCACCGGCACGTGAAGAATGCTCATATTGGCAATTCTGAGGAAAATCACGAGAAGCTCAGGGCCTTAGATGGAGGCTCTGTTCACCGGCACGTGAAGAATGCTCATATTGGCAATTCTGAGGAAAATCACGAGAAGCTCAGGGCCTTAGATGGAGGCTCTGTTCACCGGCACGTGAAGAATGCTCATATTGGCAATTCTGAGGAAAATCACGAGAAGCTCAGGGCCTTAGATGGAGGCTCTGTTCACCGGCACGTGAAGAATGCTCATATTGGCAATTCTGAGGAAAATCACGAGAAGCTCAGGGCCTTAGATGGAGGCTCTGTTCACCGGCACGTGAAGAATGCTCATATTGGCAATTCTGAGGAAAATCACGAGAAGCTCAGGGCCTTAGATGGAGGCTCTGTTCACCGGCACGTGAAGAATGCTCATATTGGCAATTCTGAGGAAAATCACGAGAATCTCAGGGCCTTAGATGGAGGCTCTGTTCACCGGCACGTGAAGAATGCTCATATTGGCAATTCTGAGGAAAATCACAAGAATCTCAGGGCCTTAAAGGGATGTCGTGTTCACTGGCACATGAAGGAAGATCATATTGGCAATTCTGAGGAAAATCAAAAGAATGTCAGGGCCTTAGCTGGAAGCCGTGTTCACTGGCTCATGAAGGAAGCTCATATTGGCAATTCTGAGGAAGATCACGAGAATCTCAGGGCCTTAGATGGAGGCTCTGTTCACTGGCATATGAAGAATGCTCATATTGGCAATTCTGAGGAAAATCACAAGAATCTCAGGGCCTTAGATGGAAGCCGTGATCACTGGCTCATGAAGGATGCTCATATTGGCAATTCTGAGGAAAATCACGAGAATGTCAGGACCTTAGATGGAGACCGTATTCATTGGCTCATGAAGGAAGCTAATATTGGCAATTCTGATGAAAATCACGAGAGCCTCATGACCTTAGATAGAGGCAGTGTTCACTGGCTCATGAAGGAAGCGCATATTGGCAATTCTGAAGAAAATCACCAGAATCTCAAGGCATTAAGTGATGTTGTGTTCACTGGCACATGAAGGAATCTCATGTTGGCAATTCTGAGGAAAATCAAGAGAATCTCAGGGTCTTAGATGGAGGCCGTGTTCACTGATATTTTTCCATCTGTCTGTCTGCCTGTCATACCTAACAAACCTGTACATTCTGTTAATATTATCGTAACATTTTTGTATTGCTAATGCTTCAGTAAGCATGAAACTGCTTTGGTTCTTATGCTCAGCCCCGGGTACCGACTGAAATGACAGATGCAGTTTAACGCAATTTCAATTCACCAAGTCGCAGATGTTAGAGACTGAAATTTGAGACTGGTAACTAGAAGTTAATGTGTAGGTGTTACACGTTCATTAATCAGCCGTTTTGCATTCTTGCTGAGATCTGCATACGCCCATTGTACTCCAAGTTAGTAATCAGATTCAAGTGATTGTATAATCATGGTAATTCTTATTATTAATTATAATTATCGTGTTCCGAAATGTCCAGACAGATTGCAAATGAACTTTGATGATTCTTCCCGAACCAGCAACGAACCGCATACCACAGTTTATAAACACCGGTGTAATAAAATTGTGATTTAGCATCGGCAGAGAATTAACGGGTGCATTAATTTATCCAGAGCATGTGATGTCTAATTAACCGCTGTCAATTTTAAAATGGAATCCAAAGATTTTGTTTCTAGAATTAAACCACCAAATGGCCGTGGGCACATATGAACGTACAAATCGTGCAGTATAAGACAGTTGTTGCCGGCCATGCATAAGCAGAGAAGAATACAACTACATTATTAAAGAAATGTTAGTAGTTAGTTCATTAGTCAGATAGTTGGTAATTTGTACGATCATGTGTGGTACTTGCCATAAAATAATTTCTATATCTAACTGTGACGTCATTTGTGACGATCATTAGTATTGCTTTATGGATCTAGTTACAGCCTAACTGCCGACTGAAGGAACAAACTCCATTTCATACTAATTAAAAAGTTTTGAATAATTTCAAAAAGCTTTAAACCATGACGTAGCATTTTTAGTACATTCATATAATTTAGAAAACTTATGTTAAAATATTTTAAATGTTGCTTGAATCATAATAAGACAAAGGATTCACGCAAAACTATTTTCCTCTGAATATTCTCAAAATTGACAAATTTTTAGCGCAACCGGTATTTAAGGTAGGTGTTCTTTTCTTGTATCATGCTTGTCTGTTTGTCGGTGGCAAAATGTCAGGGGCTCTATCCATGAACTGGTCTGACGAATATTTACATGGAGCTGTCTGATTACACCAATTGTGTTGAAACAGCCTGCTTCACCCGGGCTGATGATTTACTGAAAGTCCTGTATGAACTTCACTTCGTTGAATTTTTCACCACAGTTCCTTCACAGTTCCTCAGTTCGGTTCTGTCTGCTGCGAAAACCAATCGGCAGTAAACGATCATTAGGGGCGTCACACAGGAGCAGTGAACACTCTTCTTAGCCAGTATGTAGCTGTCTTGTGGAGGACAGAAACACCTGCGTTACGATTGTTTATGTCCTGGATGTGGTAAACAGAACTGTCGAAGCTAAATAAGATTCAGGGGAATTCAAATTAACACAGGCAACGCAGTACAGCAGTGGCAACAGAATGAGGAATGAGACAAGTGGGAACCCATCAATATATGCTGCAATGTGTTTCAAGTGAAAGGCACCAAGTTACATGAGTTCGATCTGAATACGGAGAAAAGAATCGTATACAGATTCTTAGTGGTAAACCCTGAAGTAAAGATACCACTAAAAATCCTATACCTAGATGGGAAGATGATATTAAAATGGATCTCACAGAAGTAGGATGTAAGGTTGTGGACTGGATTCATCTCGCTCAGGCTAAGAGACCAGTGGCAGACTCTTGTGAACACAGCAATGAACTTGGGGTTGCATAGAATGCTGGGAATTTCGAGAGTAGCTGAGCAACTACTGGATTCTCAGGAAGGGCTCATATCCGTGGAGTTGTCTAATTAGTTAGTTAGCTAGACATAATTAG
>NW_019738880.1:1217546-1246969 GCF_002891405.2 Cryptotermes secundus
AATAATTTTGATAAACTAACCTTTTTAAGAATGCGCAAACTATTTCGAGTTTCATTTGTTACATATAAATAATTACAATTAACGAGTAATTATAAATAACCCCATTAAAAGGATACTGAATGTAGTAGTACTGCCCTATCAGGTTGTTCATATAACAGTTATAGAATAAAACTAACCTTTGTAAGGTTTCTGCTATTCTTTCGAACTCCACTTATGTTACTAAAAATAATAAATGTAATTAAAGAATAATTATAAATAATCTCATTAAGAAGGGCACTGAAAGTAGCATTTGGGTGTACATTGTCTATATAATAAAACTAACCGTTCTAACATTTCTAAAGCTCTTTTGGGCTCCACTGATGTTACTTATAAATAATAATTATAATTAAAGTATAAAAAAATTTCAATAACAGTCAAAGGCCTACTAAATATGATGCAATGTCGAAATGTTGCATGCGAAAAATAGCTGCATCACAGTACTAACAGTTTAAGCTTTACTGTTACTTTAGAACACAAAATTTGATTCAATAACTGGTATTTTCATAATAATTTACTGCTCCCTTAAACTAATTTAAACTGTATTGCTTGGCCTTGGAACTTTTACGTCGTTAATGTTAAAATGGCGACAATACAAAATATGATATACAAATGGCTACATCCGGCCGCCGCCAAAGGTACTAATTTCATTAAATATTTCTTAAATATTATAACACAGTATTTCTATCCAGAAGGAAAGCAAACTTTTATCTGAAATTCTGACGTTAACATCTAGAAAATAAATTACTATGTACTTTACAAAGTATCGTAATTATTAATTCATAATATTAAGCTTGTAATTTATATTTATTCTAGAGAGCTCCTCATGGCGCCTAAGGCCCCGGAAATCGAATATGGCTACTAGCAAATGCAGTAAACACTCCATCTTAATACGAGTATGTGAACAGGTAAATTACAAATTATACAGTTCCTATAAAGCAGTGGATTCGTTATGACTATAAAATTTTGCAAACGAATGCTTCTGAACTTCTAAATAAATTGCTCCTTTTAGAATACAGCAAATATTTAAGTTTTCGTCTCTTCAAAAAACCGCCAACATTACCGCCAAATTTGCAACTTCTTCCCACTAATTAACTTATGCAAATAGTAATTATGCATTTAGTAGTCATGGTATATGCGACTTAAATCGAAATTATAATGCAAAAATATATGAAACTCTTGCAAAATGTGTAATTCTCACTTCCCTGCTATTATAAACAGCCTACTTCGTGAAGTACGCAGACTTGCTGTTCACCAACTAATGCAAAGTGGTTTCTGAATGATTTTATAGTGCATTTAGCTCAACTCAATTAATACAAAGCCACGAATACTTGCAAATCATGTAATTAACACAACTCACGGGAATACACGCTGTCCTAGCTGCACAAGATATGCACGCGAAGCTGCAGAATTTGAGCACACGTTAATCACATCTTAACTCCCTCACATGTAACAGCTCTCTGACCTGTGCGAAGGACACGTCATAATAAGGGAGGGGGTTTCAAGATGTCACTCCTATCGATAGTACTCACACAGAGTGAGGGTTCGTGTTAAATATTTCACACACTACGTTCCGAGATCGAATAAAACAATATTACGCATAAAGTCTCCTCTAAATTTTTGGCAAAGCCTCGTTTGTTTCAGATTTTAAAATTAAATAAATATAGAATAATAGCTCCGTCCAATCACCGCTCGGTTACACAATCTAGTTTCTCGCGCCCAGTGAAGAGCACAGGTGTTTGGAAACAAAATAGCGAGGGAATTTTCGACGCGGGAGAGATAAATGAATAAGTTTAATGACAGATGTTATCATTTGACGATTCTTTCATTACGTTCTCGAGCTGAATGTTAAAAATGAAAATAACAATGAAATTACTTCCGCGTCCTAAGTTGTTAGCTTTGAACGTGAATAGAGGGGTGAGATCATCCTCGAAGTACATGAAGGAGAGTGACAAGCCCCTGTAGGAAAAGATCTTAACAATATTTATTTTGTGTCCCCCACCATCCGACAGGCTTATGGAGGATAATTCGAAAAGAAAATTCTTGTTCTTCTGGTGACGAACCCCGGGTTTTCAGTCCCATAGCCTGTTATGTTACTGACAGGGCTATACCAGCTCATCAGAGCTGACGTTAGAATAACGCCGTTAAATAGGGAGCACGTAGCACTCATGAAAAGTAAATTAATGTATATAAAATTATGGATCAAATTCTTCATGGAAGAAAGGGCACTAGGGAGGCACAGAAGACAATATTAAAATAGATAATGAGGAATACCGTCTTCTGGGTTGTGAAGTCGTGTAGATCTTGTGTGAACCGACATTTCAGAGGAACGTATCGCCTCCATCTTCAGGGTAGAAGAACCAGCGTGAGCGTGTGGCTGTACTGGTTCCTCGCTCTCAGATTTTTTCTGCCATGAAGATGGAGGCGATACGTTCCTCCGGCTTACACAAGATCTACACGGCGCCACATTCCAGACAACGGCATTCTTCATAGTCACCGCCGTGAAAACCTCAGATCTTACTTAAAATATACAGTTGAGTTGTTGATTTTCTCATTAATTCATTCATATTCTGCTATACCCTCTGAAGCAAGGGCATTCGTGAAAGGCGTCGTTTCAATTCAGTTTCTCAATATATATACAGGAGGTGGGACTCCTTGGACGGGGAATCAGCCTGTCGCAAGACCCCCTACATGCACAGGGCAACACAAACACAGAATAAACGTAGACGAACATCCATGCCTTGAGGGGGAATCGAACCCACAACTCCAGTGTTTGAGCAGGCGAAAACACGCTCTGGACGTGTAAAGTGGCGTGGAGGTCATTCTCGAAGCACATGAAGGAGGGTGACAAGCCCCTATAAGAAAGGCCCGCACAATATTTAATTCTGTGATCCAGATCCGATAGACTCATGGAGTTGAATTCAAAGAGGAAATGCTTGTTCTGTTGGTGATCGAACCCCGGTCTTCTAGTCTCGTGGCCAATCATATTAGTAGCAGGGCTATTCCAATTCACCAGAGATGACTTTAGAACAACGCAGTTAAGTGGGGAGAAATGGGCAGTGTACGTATCACTAATGAAAAGTACGAGTATATTAATGTACACAAAACTGTGGTTCAAATCGTCGTGGAAGAAGGGGCAATAGGAAGACTAAGAAGATAATATTAAAATGGATATCTGAAGAGTTTTCGATTTCCCTACTTTTGGTAAATTATGAACTTTTAGTTAAACTGTTCTTATCCCGCATTTATTCAAAAATGATATCAACTGACAAATATAAAACCATAACTTCACTGGCTGTTCTGTATTTCTTTAAAACGTAGCTTCTGTTTCGAGGGA
Organism: Cryptotermes secundus; assembly: GCF_002891405.2. NCBI lineage: Eukaryota > Metazoa > Arthropoda > Insecta > Blattodea > Kalotermitidae > Cryptotermes > Cryptotermes secundus. The sequence continues at coordinate 1,220,920 of NW_019738880.1, forward strand.
AGAGAGTTAATTACAAGTGTTTCAAAGCACCTTGTTCAGGAGAATATCTGGATCTAAAAATACTTAAACCATGAAGAAATTGAAGGATATTACGGGTTGTCTAGTTTTTATACGTTATGATGGACTGGGCTTGCAGCTTGGATTGAAGAAATTAGAGATAAAGGGTTCTGTAGGAAATTGTAATGGAAAATAAGATGTTGGAAGATCTAGAGGAGAATGGGAGAAATATTAATCTGGTTCTTAAAGGCATGTTTGTTAAAACGTTGGGCCCTGCAACCAGAATTAATTAAACTCTTTCTGTACTTGCCTTCAGGTTCTTGTCACAGTGTCAAGTGGGCTACTAATCTAATGGGCATACAAAAGTCTACACACCGATCTGGTGTCCAGCTGCCATTTCCCGATAATAATTAGCACACGCCCCTCGCTCCCTGCTGGGAACTTGAGGCCAAGAAGTACCTGACCTTATGATTCATGCCAAAGTACTCGTAATTTACCGACGCTCTTCTAACTGCGTACGTTGTCTAGGTTAGATTGTTGGTGAGATTGCGACCGGTTAATTGGAAACATGTGTGAAAGGAGAAGTTCATGGAGGTAGACCTAGGCCCACTGGGGCTGTAGTGCCAAGGGAGAAAAAAATGGAAACATGTGGAAGTGGGTGTGGCTTATTTTAAGTTATTACTCCTAATTCTGCTGAAGGAACTGAGGAAAATGACGAAACAAATCACGTTACTATCTTCTTGCGTAAGTTCAAACTAGAGAAATCTGTCCATTTTGTAGTAGACAGACGGAACTTTCCCTAATAATTGGCAGGACTGCCGCTGTTCAAGCCCCGCTGTGGACAGAGGGTGTATCTGTTCACTGTGTCCGGCTGTTGTCGATTGGGTACCGGGTGTAGTGGCTATCAGGCTTGCGTCGTTTCCATGAGGTCACGAGCTCTAACCTCGGCAATGCTGGTTGAATATGTTACTTAATAGCTCGACTCGAACGCCTTAAGTAGGCCACGACCATACGACATACTCTCATATCATTCGCAATCATCCTGCTAAAATATAGTGAAAAAACATGAAGATGACAAGTAACTAGACCACAACGTCATAAAGTAATAGAATAAACAAACAAACATTTCGTTGGAGTTGAAGGGCCGGAGCCTGAAGCTGGTCACTCGACCTCAGTATGTGTGTGCTGTGATGGAGAATGAATACAGTCTTACCTTTACATACTCTATACGCCTTCATGCCCTGATTTGTAGTTCACGAATGTTCAGGGATGCATTAATAATATATATCTGAGCTGTAAAATATTTTAATAGCTTTATGTTCTTTTAATTAGTGCGAAACTTCATTAGGTAGCGGCTAGTCGCTGGCTTCCCACCACGGCGACCCAGGTTCGATCCCGGGGTCCGGTCAAGTGGGATTTGTGGTGGACAAAGTGGCGCTGGGGCAGGTTATCTCCGAGTACTTCGGTTTCCCCTGCCAATCTTCATTCCACCAATTTCTCCATAATCACTCTCACCTATCATCTGGGGCTGGTACAATTGATCAGAAGCGGCCGCAGTACAAGGGACTTAGTCTCACCCCACTAGCATTAAAAAAAAAACATAAAGACTGATGGGAGGGATTTATGAAGTACGCCGCTGAAATGAGCTCAGGTGCCTAGATATACACACCATGTTTCAAAACAGTGGTTCAGCCATTCAGAAGCTGATTGGGGGGGGGGGCGATAGACAGACAGCATGGAGATCGCATATGCCTATTTTAATTTTTTCGGGCTAAGGAAATTAGGCTAAAAGAGGGCAGTGTCGACGGTCGTCTAACGAACCAACTGCCACATGACTCTTGTACAGAAACAAGTTGAGTGACAGCGAGCTATGCAGAGCAAGCGAAAGACGAGCCTAGGTGCAGGTGTTCAACCCTCCCACCACCCTCTCACCCTAGCCAGCAGTGCTGCAAGCATGGGTTATCACTAGTCTATACGTTTATTTTTAGATCAAATAACATACAGTAGCGCTGTGTGAAGCACAGATCATACAAAGTCAGAATTGTCCCAGGGAGTTGGAACGTGAGAAACAGGTTTAAGGAAATCTCCCATGGAGAAATTCATATCACGTTTAATTCTTGTCTGATGGAGTGTCCAAAACGAATGCACTTCAAGTAGATTACGATAATTCTCTCTTGTTTATTTACTTTCTCTTTCTTTTTCCCTCCGCAATTCATTCTTCGTCCTCTTAATGTTTCATATTCGACGCCATGTAGTATTCAGCGGTATTCAGTTCATGGCATGTATTCAGAAGGTATCTGCTTCGAATCCTCGGCGGACTACAGAGATTTCGTTCGATACAAGATAAGCGAAAATAAGTTTATGCGTGTATATGTATGTATAAAACATACACACACACATATATATAATTACATGTCACATTCTTCTTTTGGGAGACGCTTCTCTAGAGTACTTAAATGACTTGGAGCCATTCCTAAAAGTATGAGTCGGAATAAAAACCAAATTACCTCTGCTGAGGAATTCGCTCCTTTCAAAATTTTCGTCCAAAGTAGGCAAGAGGAGGGCCTCATGTGGAAGTTATATATACTCGTATACATATCCGTGTCTGTCCTTGTCACCTATTATCATCCTCTAAACCAAGGGTCTCCAAACTACGGCCCGCGGGCCACATGCGGCCCGCGATGTGATTTTATCCGGCCCGTTGAAAGTGCTGAATTACCTAATGTGGCCCGCGGTTCGAAAAATTTGGAGACCCCTGCTCTAAACCGTTGGACAGATTTTCTTTAAATTTCATGAGATTGTAATAAAAGCTCCAATTTTCAGCCATAGGGTTATTGATCTATAATGAAATATGATTTAGACAAGGCTATGAACGTAATGTCCCATGCATCCCGTAAGTGGAACTGTTTAAATATGACCGAATGAGGAGTGACAATAAGACGGGCAAATGTAAGGGATGGAAAGGAATGTCGAAGAGAGAAGTGGGGGAGATGAAGCGAAAGAGGAACGGAAGAACAGTGGCGAGGGAAGTGATTTAGTAGGAAGGAGAACAAGGAAGAAAAGAGGAGAGGACTTAGGATAGGATGGATAAATGGGGGGCACCTGATGCTTCTTCACCAAATCCCTCCACAAGCTATGGCAAGGAAATCCCTGATGATGTTCCTGAGGGTTTCCATGTTCCTCGACAAGTATGGAAGAAAACGTGCTGCAGTACATGCTGGTGACATGGAAGTTAGTTAGTTAGTTAGTTATTGGAGAGGGTGGGTTTCCCCATGCACTGAGACCTGTATTGGTCCATTGTGCTTCCCTCTATGATTTCTACCAGTCTCTATATCCTATCGGTATTGGTGCTTACCATCAGTCCCGCCCAGCCAGCGAGACCGGCTCTACTAGCTGAGAGGTATCTATAATGCTTCCCCCATCTACCAGAGGTATTAGAGACTGCTGTTGGGCGGGAAACGTCCGTAATTTGGCTCAGTGACCTCCTTTGGAAATATGAGGTTGTTTTACGTGCCGTAAAGCTACGACACGGGACCCACGGCTTAAAGTCCCTCCCGGAGGACTTGTTCCCTGAATTTTTCCGCCTTTAAAATTCGACGACCTCCGCCGGGTATTTGAACCCGCGTACTACGAGTCATGAGGTGGGAACGTTACCTCTAGACTACGGAGGCCGCTTACATTGAAGTTAGTTATCTGTAGTTATAACGATCCAGTAAATTGGATTACCAATCCAAACCCTGTGTCTAATCACTTATCACGTGACAATACTAAAATATAATCTAATTTGTGTTTCCATAGGATACAGGCAGATGTGGTGTGCCCAAGTGAATTGATACTAGATATTTGTTATTAAAAGTCAGTGATAAATATGAACACAAGTATTCAATTTTTTTATATTTTTTATTGCTTTGGGGTGGGAATGCCGGTCACGGTAGCCGAGCGGTCTAAGGCATGTACCGTCTTCGCTCGCTTGGAAACCGGGATCGTCGGTTCGAATCCCACTCTGGGCATGGATGTTTAGTTTGTGTGTGCGCGTTTTTCTGTGTTTGTGTACAGGTACAGGCCTTGCGACGAGCTGATCACCCGCCCAAGGAGTCCTACCGAATGTGTAAGATCTAGAAAAACCGAAGTGAACGGAGAAGTTCATGGAGGTAGGCCTAGGCCCACTTTGGCTGTAGTGCCAATGAAAAGAAAGAAAGTGGGGTGGGACTAAGTCCCTTGTACTGCGGCCACTTCTGTCCTATTGTACCAGCCCCAGATGATAGGTGAGGGTGACTGTGGAGCAATTGGTGGAATGAAGATTGGCAGGAGAAACCGAAGTACTCGGAGAAAATCTGCCCCAGCGCCACTTTGTCCACCACAAATCCCACTTGACCAGACTCGGGATCGAACCCGGGCCGCCTTATTAATATACTCGTATTTATTTCCAATAGTACCGCATTAAGTTATTTATGGAAGATTGGAGCAACTTTGTCTGTTGCTTATAACATGTCAACATGGACCACTTAGAAAACACTGTTTGTTCTTCTATTGTGTTCATGCCCATACCAGCAGAACACGTTTACCGAGTCATTGCCGAGAAACGGTCCCAGCGCAGACCATAGAATACACTGTTCCTCTATTTCTGCGTTCGTGTATGTTGTGGGCGTTACCTAGCAACGGCCGCTGTTTACAAAGTCGCCGCTTAGCAACGGGTCTATACGCCACAATATTTTTGGCAGCACTCAGTGACTAAAGCAGCTTTTATTGCACAGGATGATATGAACGCTACACAATACATAAAGAAAATTCATATATAAAAGAAGCAGAACTCACAAACTACAACATGTTATGGCAGTCATTGGCTTACAACTTGAGTATGGAGAAAAAAAATGCACACTCCATAAACATGTGAAAGGAAACTACTAGCATACAATTAAAAGAATTAATTAGAAGTCCCTGATGTGTAATTAAATATGTGATACCATATAATTTCAGTCACTTGTTCAAAAACAGAACATCTCTATGTTAAATACTGTATGGCATTAATAATACTTACTGTTATAGAACAAGAATTTATTTTTGTACAAACTGTTTCCTCACCACTAATGCTAACTATAACAGCTGCAGTCTGCCTGGCAAGTGGCGCCACTCATGCAGCCACGGATAACACAAGAATGAACAAAACTCCATAAAGGATGCAGCAATGCAGTACCACATGAAATATTTGCATGAAAATCTATGGAAATATGAAAAATTAGAGACACAATATAATTTTATTATAAGTTATGGCTTAGAGTTTGTGATGCACTGGCAAACCATATTTTCCTGCCAGTGAAAGAAACACCCATAAGGTTCCCAGATGAAAACAGGATTAATTTAATGCGCAGTTTGCATTTACAATGGATGCTGTTGGTTCACAAATTCTGAGCTCACTTTCTTGTTTCTGGTTTACTGCATTGCAGTGTCATAAGCTTAAACTAGACAGCACTGAATGACAGAATGATTACTAAATAACAAACACGCTGGGATGAGGAAGGAACCATTTGTGGCCTAAGTTGTGTTTTATCCCAGAATTTCCATTGTGGGGCCGGGTAAAGAAAGCTGTGAGGATAGCCTATCATTTCTCATAGTTTTCTTCAGTCTATCCAGGCACACAGCAAGATAGCACCTCAACTAGGTCATAAATGCTTCTATTCAGATCATTTCAAATTCATGTTCCATCACCCACACAACCATTCAGTACTATATAATCTATATACTGAAAGTGTAATAAAACAATGTACAACCCCTTTTCCGAGCCAAGATTTGATCTCGGGACCAACCAAACATGTAGCAGGACTGCCATTCACACAACCGTGATGTCATGATTCCCCTGGTAGTAAAGCTATAGTTAACGTACAAAATGTATTGGTCCCCACATTGATTTATATGAACCTCTGTTATGAGTTTATGTGCCGTGTAGTCTGGTAGAAGTTAACCATTATGCTGGAGAAAGAAGCTGCTTATTTCTTGGCTTATTCTTCTCTACAACTGTGAAGATGAAGACAACATGTCCCTCCAAAATGTGGGTGAACTTCTACTGGACTACATGGTGTCACATCACAGAGGATGGTGCACTTCACAGTCACTGTTGTGAGAATCTCATATTCCAATGTTTACACAAAGTATTTCTGCTTTGGTGTTCTCACTTAAAAGAATGTTCTTGCAGACCTAAAACAAGAAATGTTCAAGCCAGTGGTTCTTAACTTGGGGTGTGTGACATGACAAAGCTTTTTGAAAGTAAATCAGTAAAATGCAAATTAAGCAGACATATACTTACAACTATTTTGTTTCATCAATTATATGTATTTATTAATATTATACGTTTTTAATAATTGTTGTAGTATGTGAACGACAAATTCATATTCAACATTTTTATGACAACTGTAGTGAATTTATCTCACTACAGAATAGTGTACCGCTATGCTGTGGTGTAGTTCTGGGTGCATGCCCAGATGATTATGTGGCAGTGCTGTGGCCTTGTGTGAGTTTAGTTAGCAGGTTAATCACAGTTAATTTCCACAGAAAAACTACACATCTTTGGGTAGCATTTACACAATTTGTGCACCTGCTTTACTATTATTTATCATGAGTAATAACATAAAATTATTTAGCATATGCATATGTTATATTCAAAATTGGTGGGTTTTTGGACTTTGCCCATTGCCCAGCATTACAAAAATTTAGTTCTGGTATTCTAAAAACTAGTTCTCTAGTGTTTTAGAATATCGGATGATGGACATAGTCCAAAAACCAAAAACCCAGTAATTCTGAGTGTTATACACCCTTGTCAGAACCCTTTAAAATCTATATATATGTTATCTGCATTTAAAAATGCATAACCACCACATCTCAATTTACATATGTTGTTGTTATATTTTTTCATTTAAGTTAAGCTTGCCATGTTGAAGGAATGAAGACTATACTCTTCATTGTCTCACTTGTAGGACTTAAAAGGATGGACTTGATTGAACACGTTTAGTTTGCAGCTGAGCATTTTCAAATGCCAATCTCAATCCATCGAAGATGTCTTAATATTTCAACAAACACCATGAAGGTGCATCTTCTGGACATGTCCTTGACACCCTGAAGTCTATGGGAACATGATTTGATTGCAGTGGAACCAGGAGGACTTTCAAATGTATCACTTGAGAAGCCCTTCTTACAATCATGTTTTCAAGTTACATAGTTGTGTGTCAAGGAAACGAAGTCTCACACATCAGCAATTAGCATTGGCTTTGGGACCAAATACAAAAAAGAAGCTTCGGTAATTCCTCTTGTCAAGTGACGTGATCCATTTTAGAATTCATGACATGAACCAGGATATCTTACTGCAAGTTATAAGTGATATAAAACATAGTCCTCTAAGAGTGGGTCTTCCAGCTTGACAAATCAACTGACACTGTTAGCTACAGTCAGCTGTTGGTGTTAGGCACATAAAGAAGAAATAAAATTTAGAAGAATTCTTATTCTCTGAAACATTGCAATTAATGATTAAAGGAATCAATGTGTTTGGTCTTTTCATAGGCTTCTTCCTGAGGCATAATATAACACTGGAAGTCTGTGGATCAATTTTCACTGCTGGTACCCTCGCCATGGTAGGAAAAATTCAGGATTTGTGCCTAAGTAAAGAAAAAAATGCCTCATAATAAGATTAAACACACTGTACGTTGCATTGTCATGAATTTGTCAAAAAGACTTTGCCTAAAATACTGAAGGATATTTTGTCTTCTATGGTGAGCATAGTAAACTTCACCAGAGGACATGCTCTGAACCATCATATTTTTTGTGCTTTTTGCAAAGAAACTGGTGCTGTACACACTGTTCTTTTCCACAATGAGGTGAAGTTGCTCTGCATGCTTATGCATGTTTTTAAAATGCACAAAGAAATATATCAGTTTCTTTGCAACCAAGGAAGTAACTTGGTGAAAGGCTTCAAAAACAGAGCACACATGGCAGATGTAATTACAATCTGTGCAAGGAGCTGGGCTGAACATGATAGAGGCCAGAGACAAGTTATCTGCATTTATCCAGAAATGTACAGTTAGAATAAAGAATGGTGAGACAAGAAATTTCATTAACTTTCCTTTGCTTGAAGAAAAAGTTGTTTCAGAAAATGAAGGCATGATCATCGCAACTTAAGTGACAAGGCATTTACAAGAGCTGAGTGACTCTTAATGAGGACATTTTCCACTGGACATCTTGATGTAGCTAGGAAATGGAAACTGGATCCTCTTCTTTTTAACCTAAATTCCACATACGGTGACTTGATGAAATGATGGTCTCATTGGATTATGAGCCAGTGAACAAACCAGAATGGAGTTTGAGATAATGAAGCTTGAATATTTTTGTTGCATTCCTCTAGAACCACTTCCACAACTGTTGGACAGTGCTGGAGAACCTGTGTCAACATTACTGTGTGAAGTAAGATTTCCATCACTTTTACACATTTAACCAAAGACTAGAAACCATTTAAATGTGAGTGGTGACTCAAGTGTGGCTATTTGAAGAAAAATTCATTTCTCAAACATAAATCAGAAAAAAAAAGCAACAGCATAAGAGCCACTGAGATGGTAAATTAATACAAGTTTGCATTTTTCATGTATTCATAATTTTACTGTGAGATTAAAATAAATAAATAATTCTGAAAAATATGTTTAATTTTCATGTATTCTAAATTTTACTGTGAAAATAATATATATATATAATTGTATAGTTAAACAACTGATCTAAATCAATAACTTTCGATAATGGGACTGGCAGGCTGCAGTAAAGGTTAAGAAGCATTGATTTAGACACTGAAAATACTGTGCCTGGAATTCAAGAGTGTGAAACTGGTAGAAATTCAGTGGATTCAATTTCTGTATTGTTAGTGGTGGAGGGCAGACCTGTAGAGAAATTTCANACAAGTTTGCATTTTTCATGTATTCATAATTTTACTGTGAGATTAAAATAAATAAATAATTCTGAAAAATATGTTTAATTTTCATGTATTCTAAATTTTACTGTGAAAATAATATATTGTGACATGTTGCGCTAAGGAGAACCACCCCCCACCAGCAGTGACGCGGCGGGTGAGTCAGCGCTCCCCTCCCCCTTCTCCGCACGGTAACGAAGCCCGCCCCGCCTGGTCCTCCGCGGTGACATCACGCGGTGACGCGGAACTGCTTCCTACTGTGACGTGGAACGTAACAGGCAATCCTGCGGCTATATAAGTAAGCTGCAGTGCCGGTACGAGGACAGTTCTAATGTGGGACCAAANATTTGAAGAAAAATTCATTTCTCAAACATAAATCAGAAAAAAAAAGCAACAGCATAAGAGCCACTGAGATGGTAAATTAATACAAGTTTGCATTTTTCATGTATTCATAATTTTACTGTGAGATTAAAATAAATAAATAATTCTGAAAAATATGTTTAATTTTCATGTATTCTAAATTTTACTGTGAAAATAATATATATATATATATAATTGTATAGTTAAACAACTGATCTAAATCAATAACTTTCGATAATGGGACTGGCAGGCTGCAGTAAAGGTTAAGAAGCATTGATTTAGACACTGAAAATACTGTGCCTGGAATTCAAGAGTGTGAAACTGGTAGAAATTCAGTGGATTCAATTTCTGTATTGGCAGTGGTGGAGGGCAGACCTGTAGAGAAATTTCAACATTTGTCACAAACAACTAAGAAGAATAGAGTCTGATCATAGAGCATGAATATTCAATGCAAAGAGTACTGAACATATCTTGGAAAGGAATCTATATTTGGCCATTTTTTTACATACATGTAACAGTCACACACACACAAAACAAACAAATGCATGCACAAACACATGCACACATACAAACACACATGAACAAATACATTCTCTCTCTCTGGTGTTTCTCAACCCTTCCCATGTAGTCACATATTAAAATATGGTTCAGTATCTCTCAGCAAACATCATAAAGTTGAGAGTAAAAGTTTGCAGAAATATGACACATAAAAAATTATGACTTTAGCAACATTTTAGGAACAATATATGATGAATATGAGAGACAAAAACAAATACAAAAAAGCTGCTTAATGTTTGTGCTCATAGATGATTTACTTACTCTCAGTGTCTGACAGTTAATGTGAATCATCAGCCTCAATGTGTCACTGAATAACACATGCGCACACTTCACTAACTCCATGAACTTAGTCAAGATCACATTTCCCACAAGATTCTCACAACAGGCACAATAAAAGAAAGGAAAATGCCAACTCACACTTAAGTTCTTTGCAGACAGGATAAAGCCACACAGGCAAGTCCCTAAAGAAAAGTGCCAAAATTCCAAGGCTGGCTTCTGTCCCAGGGACTGCTTTGAGTCTTACCACACTGAAATGAATTATTGGGACCAGTCTTACAGAGCAAATATTGCTGCAACACTTGGATATGTGGAAGTGTGGAAGTGCAATTATTCAGTTGTTGAAGAAATACATTTATTTGCATAAGAGTTCTTAAATAATTAGTTTGTACCAATGAGAATGTTGCAAATAAATATAAGTACCAATTTTCTTTTTTGTATGAAAGTGTGAAAATTTCATGTTTATATCATAAAGACTAACTACAAACAGAGTTACTATTTCTTCTTCCAAAAACCTTTAAAACTGCTGGCACAGGGCAAGGATGGTATGTTAGTGGCTCTGTGGTCAGGGTGTTAACACTTCATGTTATAATGAAACTTTTTCTAATCTGTAACAGGAAACATATGAAGAGACTTGGCCAAGGATATTGGCATGGCAATAATTCTCTATACTCATACATAGGTAGTAATCAGTTCAAATCTCAGTCAAACATTAGCTATTTTGATTGAAGCTTTTCGTAAATTTCTTTAGTCCCCCAGTCAAATTCTGGGATAGTATCTTGAGTACACTAAGAACACTTCCTTCCAAATCCTTTCCAATTCATCATCCACCAATCATTCCACAATTTTACACTGGAGTATGCAGTCCTAGACTGAGGGGATGGAAAAGTAACACACAAAAAGAAATAAAATAAAATATCATTGTGGAGCAGTGTAGCGCATAACATACGTCAAGAATATTAGAATTACCAAGTCAGGAACATTTAAAAGTGAAACAGCAAGTGAAAAGCAATGTCTCACTTTGAATTTTTGGGATTTTCAACTTTATCTCACTTGTGTTACCAAACTTCTGTAAGGAGCGTTAAATCAGAACTGAACTTGAAATGTTGAAGCATACATTTCATAGTGCATCTATAATAATTTTCAACCTACTGGGTAGTTCTCAAAAGAATGTTTTTCAGCCATGAAACCTGAGTCAATTCTGGAAACTGCTGATATTCATACAGAGACACCATTAACTCCATTATAGTCACAATTTATGTTGAATAATTACTGTTGTAATAAATTGGGGGGGGGGGGGANCCATGCAATCCTCAATGGTACTTTGCTCACATAAACAATTTGTCTCCTAACAAGTTCTTTTGTACATACATACTAAAAAATTTCAGGCATGGGAAGAGAAGATAAATATATTAATACTAATTCTGGGGGTGCAATATGTACACTTATATATATGTTTGGCAATAAGGAAATTTACCAAAAAAGGGCATATAAAGTCTTAAAAGAAATAAAAAATATGTTCATATTTTCCTACATAAAAAGGACAATGTTTGAGATGAGAGATGGATTCTTAAAATAAAGAATAATGTTTTGTTCAAACTTCATTTAAGCACTGAACTACATCTGAAATGCACACTGCAGCTATACAGTAATGAAAGTGACTCTGTAAAAGATACTGCACATGTTACACTTATCAGCTCAATTACAGATACAAGCACTAAGAGGAATATGTAATACAAATACAAAGTTCACTGAGTTAGAAAAGAAATAAATACAATGGTCTGACCATATAAAAAGTCTGGGTACGAACAGAATACCGAGAAGGGTATTAGAAATAAAATTTAAAGGAGAGAGACCCACAGGATTATTCAGAATAAGATGGTTCTGCAAGACAGTACAAGGTACTAAGAGGAACAAGCTGGGAATAAAATGAAGAGGAAAGAATGTGGTAATAAAGAAGAAATAGGAAACTTCCACCTGTATAAAATGGAAATGATACTAGAATAAGAATGAAAACAATGTTGGGGAACACGCCATTGAGGCTGATGTAACTCAGTGTGTGCAGTGGCCCTTCTGTAGCCTTTATATGTCAGATGTAGTTTAGGTCACCAGAAGAGTAACTAAGTTATTCAGCTACTAGTGACCCTTTCATGCAAACATCGCAATGTCCCATATACCTGGTGAACATCAACAAAATATCACATTTAATACACACAGATGTAACATGCAGACTGCAGCTCGAATTGCCTTTGATGAGACACAATTAGTTAAACATCAGTCGGTAACGAATATCTTCACTCCCGAGCACTCTTGAAATTACTGGCCTCGTCTACTGTTACTGAGAACCCTCTCTCTACTATCCTCCCTGTTCAAACTGTTCATGTGAGGAGGTGAGTTCCCGTTGCTTGAGATTCTGGATTTGCGGCTACGTTTGAATTTTGCCATGTCCTCGCCAAACACATCCCCTGTGCGCAGGGCTGATATAAGGTCATCAAATTCTCCCTTCGCATCACCACTGCTCTCACGTCCTCCAGCTGACAGTCCGTTCGTTAAACCATTCTTAAGGCTGTTCCCAACTTTGGCAAGAATCCCATCCCTGCTGTTCTTCCGCTCCATTGTCCGCTTCTTCAGCTGTGTATATAAAAAGAAACATGAATCTTTAAAAGAAACACTGGAACTTAAGACATGAATATTAGAAGACAGCCAAGCACATCCATCTGTACAACCTTCAACTGCCATGTCACTCTTTTTGCTGACTTTGCAGATTAAGTAACATAAAGCCCAAACCACACCCAGCATCTCCACATCTTCACATCACCTATTTTCAGCTATTTCATGGCTGTCCAATTTCAAACAGCTGAGGAACAACACTGTGTTTTTGGCATGTACCTGCAGACTGCATAATAAGAGATATATTTCTTCCAATACACTGATACAAATATTTGTACTGATCACACTATGAAACACAAGCCCATGAAAAATAATTGGAGAGATAAGATTTAAAACATTTATTTACAGTAAAGTGTTACCATGTGAACAACACTGAAAAATCTGTAGTTAAAGGTACTTTTCCAAGTTACTGATTGGTGTTGCATAAAATCAACTGAAAAATTATGGAGTCTATTTAAAAGCACTTTTCGTATGTTCCTCTGCAATCACTTCTGGCTTTCTTAAAGAGGAAGAAAGCATTAACACATATTTTGGGTAGTTTGGGGGGCTACTCTCATGGGATTTACAAAACCAATTGGCAAACTGCCAGCAGAATACCTCCAGTCTATATTATCAAATGATTGGGTGGATAACATTGCTACTTTCTATCCAAGGGGTCCCAGGTTCAAATCTTGGCCTACAGACCAGTTATCCTCTCTGAGATTGTTTCCCAGATGATGTTCCACGGAACCCTAGGATTCTGCAAAATGAAAATAGAAGTTCCACAGGAAAAATCCACTACAGTATATTATTTCTTTATTGCTAGTGGAGTGGGACTAAGTCCCTTGTACTGTGGCCACTTCTGGCCTATTGTACCAGCCCCAGATGATAGGTGAGGGTGATTGTGGAGCAATTGGTGGAATGAAGATTGGCAGGGGAAACCGAAGTACTTGGAGAAAACCCGCCCCAGCGCCACTTTGTCCACCACAAATCCCACTTGACGAGACCCGAGATCGAACACGGGCCACCACGGTGGGAAGTCAGCGACTAACTGCTTGAGCTATGGTGTAGCCCCACTATAGTATAAGAAAATAATTATTTATATATTACTACTGTGAGCTTCACTTAAAAATAATTTTCATTTTTGAGCATACAGTTCTGTGAAACTGGATTCTTGAATTATGCAACAACAAAGACAAAATTTAGAAACAGGCTAAATATGGTGCCAGACTTGAGAATTCAACTTTCTATCAAGCCAAACAAAAATAATGTACAACGAAAAAAATAAAAACCACTGTTGGTATTCAAGATTGCAATACATGTGTCTTATTAGTTTTTAAGCTTCAAATATGTGCAATTACAGAACATGTTCATCTCACCTCCTTGCTTAATGTTTATTATTATTATTCTTACTTATTTGTGGTCTAGTCTTTTATTAAGGGTTCCATAAAAATTTTCTGTGTCAGAAGGTCCCCTGCCCAAACTGGAATGGGAAACACTACTGCAGGCAAATCCTGTGGATGTATACCATAACAGACATAAATCATTTCCTTTCACACCCATAAAAGTAAAAAAAAGTAAAGCTATCCCTGTACCAGGCCATGAAGGCCCATGGGGTTGTGAGACCTTGAGGGTCCCACATTATCCAGACAATCAGCTCAAAGATGGTGGTAGGTTGTCAGCCTTACGTGACGGCTGCACTTTACTCCCCAGGAAAATTATTTACTTAATTCCTGGTACTCATTTCTGTTAGAGGATGAGTCGACCCCAGGGCCATACTGCGGCCGGAAGGATTAGGTCAACTGAAAAATATCAAATGACCTCATCGGGACTTGAACCCGTGACCTTCCGGCTTGTAGTATAGTGCTTCAACCAACTCATACTAATTCATTATTCACTGTTCATTCTAATGTGATAAGATTTGAAGTTCTCACTGCAATTACTATGCAGAGTACTGCTTTCTGGTATATGAAGCCAAGTAGTCTGGTACATCTGCTGAACTCCACAGTTTCACATCCTAGGAGATAAAACGATCCTGCTGCTGATGTTACATACTCTGAGCTATTGGACAGCATCATAAAACGTGCTGGAGACACATAAGTAAATGAACAGATATAGACACGCCACAGTCTCTCCCAAAAACACAGATGTAACAAAAAATACCAGGGGTATTTATTTTTCTTTTTTTTTCTTTCTTTCTTTCTAGTTTTACTAGAAAACTGTACAGATCCTGTTCAAATGATTTACACACTTGTAAAAAAACTATGAATATGAAACACTACATACAACCAGCAAAGAAACTGAATTCTAATGACACAAAACTGCTGACTCATGTAACATACACAACACAGCGGTGCTACACAGAGATGTCTGTCCAGCCGTGTTAACTGTTCCCACCTTGCATGATGGGCCCTGGATTCAGATACATTTCTGCAACCCTTTCCTACCTTCACAGCATTCTTGCCATTCTCACATATAGGGACCTACTGCCATTGGTGGTGTATATGAGGTGAAGAAACTGCCAACATTTATGTTACCAGTACTTTAAAGATTTACTGCTATGAGGTTCCAAAAAGATGTGTTAAAACTTTTTGTGCAACTGCATGCTGTTTGTGCTTACCTTTCAAAATTTGAGATTACTGGTCACACAAACTTATGTTAAAAATGTTCTTGCTTTTAAATATCTAAATTACAAACTACATATTTCAACTATAAACAGCCATCACCAGGTTTACAGAAACCAGTCATGAAGTCTATACTGTAAGTGCAAATCTGTTAAACCAAAGAAATATAAGAATATGGAGAAAACAGAATATTAGGATGAACCTGACTTAATTTTATATGCCTGTATGTAGGACCTTGACAGCACTTGTCCCAGTACACAAATCTAGATCAAAGCTACTTATACAGTCTTTCTTGAAGAGCTACATCCAGCTAACCTGACTGAAAGAACACACAAGCTGAAGCAGAATGTACTTTAAGACTTCAAGAGAGACCATTACCTAGCAATACGGTGAACTGTCTTTGATACTATCTTCTATGTCTATGACTGCAGCTGCAAATGTCTCACTGTAATGCACAACAGTTGTCTTTTATGTTTCTGTTTCTCTAAGATATTCAGAATTATTTGTGTTCTCATTTACAGTGCTGAGGGAGGTGGTGAAATATACTGTTCAAAAGGTTTTTCTGTGGGATATTTATAAGAAAAATAAATCACATAAATCATTTAAAGAAGTTCTGCCCTAAATATTCTGTTATTCAAGTCCCAGCTTCTCCTTGACCTGAAACTTCCATTTTTTTCCTGATCAAGTTTGGTTCCAGTTCAGTGAACATATCAATGACCAGACGAACAGACACTGAAGCAGTATTCATCTGAGACAGACTTCTGACACACCCCTCATGGTCAGAAGATTGGTGTGTGGCATGCCATTACTGTTACATGAATAGCAGGGCCTATATTTCTTTAACAGATTATTAATTCTCAGTAGAATGTCAAGTGATATTCATCGGACATCTTTATGGATCAAGAAATTATACAATTATGAAAGATAATGCTACATAATACACTGCTAATTTTTCCATTAATGTTGGAAACCATGTATTTGAAGATGTTGCAGATCATGGCCTGAAAGGTCTCCAGACTTAAATCCTTGTGATTTTAATCTGTGGGGGAACCCCCCCCACCCCAAAAAAAAAAGAAACACAAAACAAAGGGTATTCAGATAATCCCACCATAGTGGAAGAAAGTACACACAACCTCTGTGAAACAATTACATCTCTCAATATCAGTGAAGTCAAAGTAGTTTAAAACAATCTTTCAAAGATGCTAAAAGAAGTGTTCCTGATCTGCTTTAATGTACTATCAAGGCATTTTCCTGAAAGGACTGAGGACAATCACAAGCAGCTAGTCAAGATATCCTGCCATCCAACTGAAGCAGTAACATTTGCTGCTACAGAAGATGATCTGCAATGAACCTATTTCCTCAGTGTTAGTCATTTGTGTTTAAAATTAACGAGATTTCAGTGCAACACCTCAGTATAGCTTTAACATCTTGCCAAAATTGTTTGCATAACATTTCAGAACTAATTTCACTGATGATAACATAAGATATCGTCATGTCTGTACATAATTCTGTTATGTAGTAACAACCCAAGTGTCTAATGCACTGTCACAATGTACTGCCAGACAAAAGCACTTTTGAGAAACAAAAGTATTCATTCAAAGAGATCCTCATTTATCATCTGATAGGCTGGTGAGTGCACTTCCCTTCTATTCCATCCTGGCACGTTAAGCATATCATGAAGACAAGGATATAAATGAGACTTAAGACTTACTTCTGCTTCCTGGACAGCTCTCTTTTCCTCTTCTTCTCGGCGACGTTTCATGTTCTCATTGTCTTGGCGAGCCTCGATGAATGCTGTGAGGAATGCATCAAATATTCCATAGAAATCATCTGGCTGAATTGTCGAGTTATCCTCACCAAACAGTCTTACAGCTCGATCAAACTGAAAGAATTCAACAGATAAAACAGTTTTACAGCTTCATCAAAATGGATCAATTCAACGGAACAACCAGTTTTACATCTCAGTCAAAGTAAAAGAAGTAAATGGATGGCACAGTACTAGAGCTTCCACAAATGGACCCAGAAGCTTTACAGGTTCATTAAATTGAAATAGATGAATGGATGGAATGGATTTGCAGTTCAATCAAACTGAAACAGTCCATAAGATCCCATTTCTCACCAAAGTAAAAAATTTCTGGAGCTTCACCTTCATCCACACTACCTGTGAGTATCACACACAGGCAGAATTTTTGTCATGTAAGCTTTGAGTTTCTCATGGCAGTGAATGTTAACACTTAGGGGCATGATGCCATGTAGTCTGGTAGATGGTTACCAGCATTTCCTAGGAAGCATTCTATCAGACTACTTACCACACTACACAACATCACACTGCAAAATTGTGATCTGCATTAACAAACACACAATACAGACGTTGGGGCTCTTGATTTCAATAGAATATTTCCATTATCAATCTTGACCAGGAGGCTAACTACAGTCACAGAGTTCTCATGTCATTTTAGGATAACTGGAATTAATATGGCCCACACTGATGATTTCATTAGTCTCTGACAACCACGCTAAGAAGCAGACAGAGCAAACTGACCCTGGTTTTCATGTCCTGGAAAAGGTCCTCCAGTTCTGAGAAGCGGCAAGTTGCTGAGGAGAGAAATTCCTTCATGACAGGCAGGAACCGGTCTCCAGTAGCTACGGGCTGTGACCGGTGGAACTCGATCTCCCGCTCAACCTCTTTCAGGCCATTGCGCAGGAAGCCCATGTCCTTCTCCAACTCCCCCATGCTTCATGCACAAACCACATCCATAAACATTACTTCATAACCTTTGCGCTACAAGTATTATCTTGACATCGCATAACTACAAGAACAACTGCTAAACTGCCTTTTAAATAAGAAGTGGTATAGGCACTGGTTAAATAATTTGTTCTCCATTGACAAGTGGAATTAAACAAGAAAAATAGGTATATGAAAAAAAATTATAAACAATGAACGTAATATGAGACACTGACCAACAGCTTGCCTAATGTGTTAACCGTTAGCTATACCATTTAAATTCACTACCAGCCCTTATAACCTAATCCTTCAAAGCCTACAATTCACCAGGATAATATTTAAAAATTCAGTTCCTTCCTGATAGAAAAATATTTCATTTCTGTTACAAAGACCAAGCACTTAATGCTGATTACTGAAATAATCACTGTTTATTCTGAAAATCATACAAAATACATAAATACAATGTGAAGTAAAAATGCACAGTTCTTCAATGTCAAAGAAGTTTGTACATATAGTCAACACGGTGATTTTAAGGGTGAGATGTACTATGCTCACTATGTTTCGGTAAATTAATTGTGGCAGATGATACTAAAGTTCTTCTACATTATATGCTTGAAAGGCTTAGGCAGGATGTATGCTTCTATCAGCACACATGTCCATGACCGTGACTGGTAAACAGTCTAAATGCAAGTTTCTAATCAAGCCACAGATCCAGACCTTTCTGTTAAAATTACTCATTATCTGTGAGCAGAGGGAAGATCCTTCAAACACATGGTCATATCATGCTTTCTTATTTCTATGTTTTGGCATTTGCCTGGAGGGACTGAGGAAAATCATGAGAACGACAGTCAGGATGGCAGGTGTCCTGCCTGAGATTCAAACTGAGGTGGTTCCAAATAGATATCCAATCTATTGCTCTTTTTAATAAGCTGTCAGTATCTAGACTGCACAGTGTTGAATGGCAGGCTGACAAACCAAAAGGAATTTGGAAGGAAGTGGCAGTGATCAATTTGTGGTATCAGCCTGCCATTTGGCTTGAGGGACTGAGGAAAACCACAAAAGACCTTGTGGGATGTTGAACCTGGTGGTACGGAGTGACAAGCATGTCAAACTATAACAAATATTTATCGCTGTTAACAAAATATACATATGAGCAGGGAAGCCGAGCATGCCTGGTGAATGACAGGCGAAGTTCCTGCTGTAATGGCCTAGCCTTTATTTCAAAGCATGTCCTTTAGAAAAGAGGTATGTTACTCATATATAGGCTATTTCATTTTAAATTAATTTATTCCATGCTCAGAAAAAGCTGTGTATTCAGTTTTACTGGCCTTTGGTAATGTACTGAACATACCTCATGTACTCAGCGGCCTCCGTAGTCTAGAGGTAACGTTCCCACCTCATGACTCGTAGTACGCGGGTTCAAATACCCGGCGGAGGTCGTCGAATTTTTAAGGGCAGAAAAATTCAGGGAACAAGTCCTCCGGGAGGGACTTTAAGCCGTGGGTCCCGTGTCGTAGCTTTAGGGCATGTAAAAGAACCTCATACCTCCAAAGGAGGTCACTGAGCAAAATTGCGGACGTTTGCCGCCCAACAGCAGTCACTAATACCTCCGGTAGATGGGCGAAGCATTATAGATACTTCTCAGCCAGTAGAGCCGGTCTCGCTGGCTGGGCGGGACTGATGGTAAGCACCAATACCGGTAGGATATAGAGGCTGGTAGAAATCATAGAGGGAAGCACAATGGACCACTATAGGTCTAAGTGCATGGGGAAACCCACCCTCTCTAATAACTAACTAACTAACTAACTAACTAACTAACTAACTACCTCATGTACTCCGTGCGGAGCTTCAAAACCCTCCCGGGGGTACATCTATCCAGCTGCCTTTCTGAAAGCATGGTTTACTAATCACTGGGGGTGGGGTTCACAGCTAAGCAAGTGCCACACAACTAATTCCTTGGCAGTTCTCATGTATCGATAGGCTACACAGACTCTTTGGTCACACAGCTGGAAGTTCTCCATAAATACTAATATAAAGAAACAGACATTCTACTTACTTAACTTTTGCAGCTTCCCTCACATGAGGAATGTCTTCTTCAAGCTTCAGAACATCCCTGAACTGAAATAAAACAATTACTCAAATCAACATCAATAATCAATGCTAAAAGGATGCATGTACAGGTATATCCTGCTCATGTTTCTATACCCAGTTCACATTTCTCAAACCAGTATATATAAATTACATAAATCCTATTAGAAGTGATACATTCACTGTTTCATGCAATAATTTACCATTCCTGTATTAAATGAATATATTTTCTGACACCAACCAAAGTCCACTGTAAATAATGTGCCTATTATTTTCCCATCTTTTGTGAACTTTAATTCAACAAATAACATCATTTAGAGTATGAAACTTCGACTAACCATAAGATTCAGACACTACTTCTATCTTGGTTTGAGTAACAGCAAAAAAAGTGAAGTGTTGGCACTACTGCTCAATAACTATAGAATACTCAGCTGCTCATTTTTAGTGCACGTAATCAACATATGGAATGCACTGTCCTACAGGCAGCTGGGGGCTGAGTGACATAAGTGACTAAGCAACTGATCTGTACCTTCTTCTCCAAGATCTCAACCAGATAATGCAGCAAGGTGGTGCCCTTAACCGCACTGGACTTGGTGTCTGCGAGACGATTCAGCGATGTGAGCCTGAAGCCAGATGCATTACCTCGAGCTCCCCTGTTCATGTAATTACCCAGTGCCAGAACCAACTCCAGCAGCCGACGCAGTCGACGTGAACGTGCCACTTCCCGTGACGCTTCCATCACAGACTTGATGCGGGGCTGGACTTCCCCAATCCACACATTAAACCTCTTTTTGTAATGAAGGCTCCGCAGTCTCTGTTCATAGTGTGGAATCCTAGCAAAAGGGACACTTAGTTCAGGTGATTAACAAATGAAATGTAACGGAAATAGCATGAAGGGAGAAATCAGGAGAGAGACTACACGAAATAAAAAAATTAGGAGAGAATTTGAAGATACATACTATCTATATAAAAAGTATGATTCATTATATAATTATATGCTTTATAACTGTGTGTGTATGTAATGTCATTCCCATGCCATCATAAGTTCTATGCACTTACACAGGTGGCAGTTCTGTGTTCAAAACTGTGCCAAATAGAGGGCAGTGATGTGCTGCGACAGTGAAGGGACAGAATGAGGTAGAGGTACAAAAGCAATAAAGGAAATGAAGTCAGGCCTGAAGGATCAAGATATGAGAAAATGAATTACCTGCTGCGTCTGAACAGGCTTTTCACAAGCTGATAAACAACAGAATGATGTGATACAGAAAAGTCTTAAGAATGAATGAAGATAAGATTCCAATGAATGTTCTGATAATCAAAGTATGGAAAGTGTCCAAGAGGAAGACCAAGATCAAGACTGAATCAGTACACTGAGAAAGTTGTCACATGAAAGGAAAGAAGGAATGAACAAACAAAATGGGGGTGGAACCCATATGAGGACCAACTTTAGGAAGACACACAGAGAGACATGTCTGGTTGCTGGATAAACCAAATAAGGAGGAAATATCAACAGAAGTGGCAGCTTGATGCCTGCTTCGTTTACTCTTCAACCCAGAGGATGGAAACAGTACAATCCTGCAAAATGGTGGTAATCTTCCACCAGAGTACACAGTGTCACATCCTTAACGGGATCAAATATTCTTAAAAAATTCTTCACTTAATTTCTGTATTGAAATATGACACAAAACACACCCCAAATTAGAGACTTAAGTTTCTAGCCCATATAAAACAATAAGTAGCAGTTTCACTCTTCTATTAGTCAATGCAAATAGAGTTTATCCTCCACTGCCTTCAGCACTGCTCTGAACAAGGCAGAGCAGCAGACTTCACTGGAAACATGTCCTGAACTGAGTACCCTTACCATCTGCCTGAAAATTACATCTGGATATGAAACTACAGCAGGGAATTCCCTCATCATTATTCTTATTGTTCTGTTACATCCTAACACAGACTCACTTTCTTGCAACATAATGCAAGAATCAATTTCAGCAGACATCTTGTTAACTCTGAAAATATCATGAATTCATTCTGACCCAAAAATAAAACCCTAATTCTCAATCTACTGTGTATACAACATAACTGCTCCATTTCTACCACAGATCTAATACAGAAATTTACCCTGCACTCTTGCCAATATATACAGCAAATGTTAAAATCTAGTGTAAGTATCGCAGTAGAGGTTGTGGATCAATCTGAATCCTCATTTCCAAGCTTTACTTTTTAATTATATGAATAAACTTTGCAATTTTTGCTACTTTGCATTGTAATATTAACAAGGAGAGCAGTAATAACCCACATGAAGAACTAGAACTTCTACTTGTATTCTCTAAATATATAACTGGCTGTCAGTCAACTAACGCACAAAATCACATTTGACATCAAGAATGTGTACAAACACTGGTATGAGAAGGCTGCACAGCACATCATTTGCAATGAATATGTCAAGTATACTCACTTGGAAATCTCATAGAGGAACCTGTCTGCTCTGGCAAGGCTGTCTATCTCATCACTATGTTCCTCTAGCAGAGCTGCTTCCTCTGCGCTCGGAATGAACTTGAGCAGCTGCTCAACCATGTCAATCGGCAGCTGGTCTTTGTTGTCCATGCTCAAAATTGCTCTAAAATCACATATGTGACTATCAGAACACAGCAGCTCGGTTATATTCAGTGGCAGGCTTTTGGGAACATGGAACGCCTGCTACTTCAAAGCATTTACAATGATATTACAGGATGAAGTCTTCTCAGGTGACCAGCCATATCAGTGTGGAGTTTAAGTCTGATGCTTCAGGGACTGTCTGCCTCCAGGGGTTAGTGTGATGAGTGCTGCATTCACATGCTATATTTATACATAGAGCTGTCACTCATTAAAGCTCAGGCTGCATAGGGAATGGCTAAAGTTAAGGCAGCCACTGAGACCTGGCTGCAACCTGGGAACTTTAGCAGAGATCCAAGTTCTCTCTAAGCCGTTCATGGCACCCAGCCCATCAACATGACAAATAAGGGACCTTAGGAAACACTGTAAGGAAGAACCAATGAACAGTAGATGAAAGGGGGTGAAAAGGACAGATACAGAAGTGCCAAAGACTTCATTTTGGTGGGGAAGGAAGAATATCATTTTCTTAGAAGGCTTTTCCTACTCATCCTTCTATTAAGAGCATTATGAAAGTGAAGACGCTGGGATGGTTAGAAGCAGTGGCTTTTCTTTTTTGAATTGCATTGTAGGGCTCTTGGTGTGGCTAGCTCGTAGACTGATGATGAACTGAAGTCAAACTGATGAACTGAATGATCCGGCGTTGGAGCTGCCCCATTTTTATATACTGCTCAGTGGGGCGGAGCGCAACTTGAAATTGAGGAGGAAGAATTAATTGGCTAGCGCGCGTAATGGTGAAGATGCGGGCTAGCAGCGAGCGCAGTATAAATACGAATGTTTGAAGCAATCTGATTGGTTAGCGCGCGTGATGGTGAAAAGTGATGTGAAGAGCGAGCATTGCAGAAATGCGTGATAATGTGGGATGTTCCCACAGCATAATCAGGAAAGAGAATTTGGGGGCCTTTATAGGAGAGGGGTTTAATTCTGAAGAATTCCAACCAGGAGGGCTGCATGAGAAGCACACAGTAGCAGCCTGGAACTTGGGCACCATCTCAACATTTGCTTGAAGACAAGGAAATCAAGAAAACCTTTGTCAGGTAACATTCCAGATAAATACTAATTTCTGGCTTGCAGCCAAGCAAACAAAATAATATAGCAAAGCTGGAAGATCATCTAAATAATGTTTAAAAATTCAGTGCTGACCTCACAGAAAACATTTTTTTTTCCATTACAAATACCAAGTGGCTAATGATGCTCACCATGACATTCAGATGAAATACAAAATATACTATGTGGACAAAAAGCAGAGTTGCTTAATGCACAGCAAATGGTACATATAATTACCATTGTGCTTCAAAGGGTTAAAATAAGACAGAAATGTGTTAGTTGGTAAGATAATCAAGATGGTAACCCTTACTTGGAAATATCCTCATCAGACATCTTCAACTTGGAGAGCAGAATTGTGCAATTCTGAGCCCTCCTTCCATCTATTACAGACAAAATCTTGGCTCGGATTTTCCCAATTTGCCGCAAATCTTCTATAGATCCATCATTCTGCAAAAGAGATTTGTAACAGATGTAATAATGACAGGTGTAACAATATTCCACACATATTGAAAGTATGTGACATATAATGACAGCCTCTGGGGTCTAGTGGTCAGAGTTCCTGGCTACAGATCCAGAGGTCCCGGGTTCGATTCCCGGAGCTACCAGATTTTCTGAGAAGTAGTGGGTCTGGAATGGGGTCCACTCAGCCTTGTGAGGTTAACTGAGGAGTTATTTCAAGGAAATATCAGCTCCAGTCTAGAAAACCGAAATTAATGGAAGTGGGGATCAATTGTGCAGACCACGTGATACCCTCTATCCACAAAAGTTGGCACTAACTTCGCTAACAAGTGGCGATCGCTCGGTCAGTATAGTTCGCTTGCAGAATACAGGCCATGGAGTTTTTGTTTTGTTTTTGTTTATGTGAACATATGATAAGCACTGTACCTTAACTGCAAGGCAATGCATCACTGACTCAAATTATCGATCTTCTATAAGGTATTGATACATATGTCAGATACTTTTAAGACCCAACAAATACAGAAGGAATATTTGGCAAGCGTGTCAAGACATGGGCTTTCCACTACGCAGGCCAATTGTATTCGCTAACACCAGTCTTATTCAACTTGCTGCAGAAACACTATAAAATACAGGTTAAGACCCAACAAATACAGAAGGAATATTTGGCAAGCGTGTCAAGACATGGGCTTTCCACTACGCAGGCCAATTGTATTCGCTAACACCAGTCTTATTCAACTTGCTGCAGAAACACTATAAAATACAGGTTACTGGTCTGCACATCAGATCTAGATTATGCATCTCATAGGATTAACTGTATCCATATAGAACACACAAACCACTATCTTGGTCACATTTTT
Organism: Cryptotermes secundus; assembly: GCF_002891405.2. Classification (NCBI taxonomy): domain Eukaryota; kingdom Metazoa; phylum Arthropoda; class Insecta; order Blattodea; family Kalotermitidae; genus Cryptotermes; species Cryptotermes secundus. The sequence continues at coordinate 1,246,147 of NW_019738880.1, forward strand.
GGAGCACTGAACACCTGAGCTAGGGTAGCTCAGTCAATTAATTTACTGGCTCAGAGCCAAATGGCCCGGGATCAATTCTTGACAGAGGTACAGCACGTCCACTCATCTCCATCTATTACTGACGTTAAGAACGCATGAAGCTATACCTCCACTCTCCCATACATTTTCATGTAGCGGAGCTTCATTAAGCAAAGGGACAATCTTACATTTACCGAATGCATTTTTCTGTGAATTTATCTTCAAACATTATTGGTACAGAAATTCGCTTAGTGGGGGATGGAGTCCAACTGGGTCCACTCGGTACAGTGGCCACTGATTGGCCTATTGTAACTGCACGGGCTGATTATGATTGATGGAATGAAGATTGGCAGGGGAAACCGAAGTACTCAGATAAAACCTGCCCCAGCGTCACTTTGTCCACCACAAATCCCACTTGACCAGACCCGGGATTGAACCCAGGCTGCCACAGTGGGAAGCCAGCAACTAACCACTTGAGCTATGGTGCGGCCCATTGGTACAGAAAACGTCTGCCGCCTCATACTTTTTCCCACAATATTTTGCCTAATGAAATGGGTTCACAGGCACTGTGTTTTGTCATACTTACTGCAACACCATTCTTCTGGTAGGCACAGAAGAGCCTGTCAATACTCTCCAGTTCCATGGAAATGTAGTGCTTCGTGTCATCCAGTTCTGACCATATTGTGCCTGTAACCTTGGCGTCAGGCAGTTTGGACCAGTTGAAAGACTTCAGGGGGTTTGAAGGTTGTGGCACATTCTTCTTAGGCACTTCGGGCCGGTTGCATGCAGAGACTTGGGCTGACGG
>NW_019738880.1:1247080-1293378 GCF_002891405.2 Cryptotermes secundus
AAAAAAAAAATAAACACATGTAAATAAAGCAGAGCAGAAACACGCCCCTTAAAAGCATTTTGTTACAATGTTGGAAGGAGCAGTACACCCACATCTTCCTACATAGTCATCAAAATATTCCATCTCTCTTTCAGTGAAAGTCATCTGACTGCCACAGAAAATTCACAGTGTAATAAAAGCTTTGGGAATGGAAGTATGTATCAATTTTCATTTTTGTCTTCCAGTCAAAACACTTTGTGTAGCTGCTATGCCACAGGCAAAAAGTGGCATCCACATGTTCTTTGGTGAATGTTATAATTTTCTTTGACTAGTTTGGGCCAGAAGTATAAAAGACTTTCCAGCAGCTGTGCATAACATGCTGCACCTCAATATAAATCCACTAGAGACCAATATCTCTGAAATGCGACACCTTGTGGTTTGGAAGATTTTTATCAACATTCCTCTGTAACAGTGGTATGCTCATTCTACAACAGGGAAGCTAAAAGCGTAATGAGGTGCAGCAGTGTTAGAAATCGGTGCTGGAAACAGCAAACATAAATAACATGTAATCAGTTCACCTTGGTGTCATCTGGTAGACTCCCTGAGCTGACAAGCCTCTCCAAGCGATGTCTCTCTCCTCGTTCACAATTCACCTGTCGATCTAACTCAGAAGCACGATATTCAAGTTCTGAAACACGCTGTTTGGTCTCTAGATGTGCCGCTGTCTCCTTCTCCAATCGTTCTTTCACGCGTGTCAAATTTGTCTCCATATCTTCCTAAACAATAACACAACCAAAAATACACTTAATACTAAAATCAGTGTTGAGGTACAGGAGCTTCATTAACACCATGCTATTAAGATGTGTGGGTAGCAGAGGTGTAGATCCATGCACTGCTCTCCTCACCATCAGAGAGAGGTAAGTGGTCAGGTTTACATAATTATCATTTAACCCCAAGAAAAGGGCTCCCAATACCCATCAGAGTTGAGGCTTGGTAAGCTCTAGAGCCAGTCCAGACACTCTGAAGAGGGGAATGGTATCTCTCTTCCTTTCCATCTAGCCCAAAGCCTAGTCATTAAACCAATTGAGCCATTCTAGCTTTTACAAGGTTTTGAGTCTACTTTTCATGACATGTGATCATTCAGACATACAGATGACTGCATGTATTGGCTACTTCTGGGTGTAAAGTGTACATCAATGGAAAACACACACTTTCAAATTCTGTTTTATATATCTGTGTATTTCTCTGTTATAGTGTTCACTTACTGCAGATATAAAACTCTTTATTACAGCTATAATCTCCTGCTCCTAAAATAGTGGCAGCAGATTCTTCCAAAACATTGGTACCTACCTAAAAGAAATACACAGTGTCACATCCCAGAAGACTGTAAACCTAGATTCTTGCAGATCTTTTGAGTGACATGAATACTTACAGGAAACTGTCATCTAAAAGGACACTTTTTAAAATTTGGATTCACCAAACAATCCCATTTATGAAAAGTGCCTAGAAAAATACGAAGCAGGCGCATATGTCCTATGTGACTGTGAGGCTGTAGCTTGCTTACGATTTTGTCACCTGGGACATTACTTCATGGAACCAAACACCAAGTTAACATACTACATTGAAATGTAGGGGTTCGGGGATATAGATCACTGTTGGTTGTTGTGCACTGAGCAATTAAGGCCCTCTCCTTATTCTTTCAGTTATTCTTCAGTTTGTATATCTAACTCATCTAGTGATGCAGTGTGTGGCAGAGTAACATACCAGCCTACCATTAGCAGCAAAACATTAACAGAGGAAAGTCATTCTCCACGTGGTTTGTCATGTATACATCACAAGAAAAAATGTTTCAGATAAAAACTGTAGATCTTACTGACATTTTCCAAATTTCTGTATAGTCAGCTACTTAAAATAAAAATGATATAACTAAGATTTAAGGTTCATGTTGAAAAAAAAACGTGGTGTTGTTGCATTTCCTGTGTGAACTTTCTGTACTACACCACAGAAACAAGTCTGTTCACAGGTGGCAACAGTTCAAGCGAAAAAAGATTACATTTTTTTTTTCTTCAGAAAAGTTGAGTAAGAACACAAAACATATTGCTGAATATTTACATATTTAGGTAAGCTTTATGTCTTATTACCCCAGCCTCAGCACTTTCCTATGAGGATGAAAGCTAGGAAATGAAGAAAAAAAAAAAAAGAAAAGAAAGAAAGAATAAAAGCCAATTTATAGCAATCAAAAGGAAATTTATGAGACAAACTGCGAAACACATGCATCAATGAAAAAATAAACATACATTAAAAGAATAAAAAACTCACAGTAGACAAAATTTTGAAATACAAAGCAACTGGTTTCAAAACATTGAGCAAAAGCAAGAGACTACTCCAGCAACGAGGCTGGAAACAACTTGCTGACCACCACATGATGACTGATGAGTCATGATTAATGATTGATGATAATGAAATGTTAACAAGAAGCAAAGCAAGGAATAACAAGAGAAGTTTTTCATGAAAGTCCTTCTTCTAATTAATAACTTCAACAGCAAAATTCAACCTGAAAAGCTAATAACAGCTACTTAGGTAGTGATAGAACTCCCAGCAATCCCAGGAACCCCAGGCTTTATCACCGCCTTCACAACAGGTCGCCACTGGTCCCTGTCATGACCCAGATGTATCCAGTTCACCCCATCCAGGATACTTTTATCTCACTATTACACAGTTGTCATACCTTCTCCTGCGTCCTGAGGTCCAGTTCCTGCTCCTTTTTTGCAAGTTTTGTAGCAATCTCCACATTTTCCCTGTCAAGTTCTTCAGCCTTGTTCCTTGCTGCAATCAGCTCTTCCTCCCTTGCCAGTCTGAGATAATAAAGAGCAGATAGCAAACAACATGCCCAAATAAAGACTGCCGAAGTCACACATTAACGCATAATTCCAGGTTCATAACATTTAATGACCTTTAAAAGAATTTTGTGGCAAACAGCTGTCAACATAACCATCGAATTCACTTAAGGAAAATATGAAGTTCTTAATCATTTCAATACATGTATTACTAAAGTAGTGTTGATGCATGTGCTTTCATATTGACTGATTTTAGAGTTGGCTGGATGCTAGTTGACTCAGTACCACATGATGCCACCAATGCAAGAATTGAGGGCACTTCTGGAATCACAGATGGGCCATAAAACTTCAGTCCAAAATTTTTTTAGGACTGAAGTTTTATGGTCCAAGAGTAGAAAATTCCACAGTGGAGGCTGTAACTAGCAGTTAATTACCCACAACACATGCAAAGTATCGAACTTTAGTTACATATTGCTGTGTGTCTATTAGTTTAGTTTAAGGTCAATTTTGGATAGACTTTTACATTTTGAGAATCCTTCCAGTTGACAGAGAACAACTTTAGCTGGTCCTAACCTAACAGTATCAGGATAGAAACTTGACAAAGGGGACAGCCTGGTTGCCTTGACATAATTTTCCAATGCATATGTGTAGCAGTTTGCTTCAATAGACTCAGAACTCAGTGTATTATATTGAAACTATCAATGTCAAAGTTGTTATGTGTTGTAAGTTTTGAGGTTTTCACGGTGATGACAATGAAGAAAGTCGTCTTCTGGGTTTAGGCACCGTGTATTCTTCGTTTTGGCCGACGTTTCGGAGGAACGTAGCGCCTCCATCTTCAGAGCAGTTGAATGGCTTTGAATGCGGAGAGCAGTAGCCATTCAACTGCTCTGAAGATGGAGGCGCTACGTTCCTCCGAAACGTCGGCCAGAACGAAGAATACACGGTGCCTAAACCCAGAAGACGACTTTCTTCATTGTTATGTGTTATTTGTTAAATAGAAAATTCAACAGAAAGTCTCTTCTCCTGTCACAGTCAAAAGACTAAAGGTACAGTGTAACTGAAACATTACGTTTTCAGCTCCAACACAAAGGTGAGACCATACAAACATGATCGTTTCTTTTCTTAAGTCTCTCAGGATATGTCATTTCCGCTTCCACCCCTTTCTCCTCATTATCCCCTTCATAGTTTTATCTCCCCTCCTTTCCATGCAGTCCCTTCCCATTTCTAGCATTTGTCTGCCCTATCTTCAGCCTTATTCTCTTCCTTGCTCCCTCACCTTCTAGTCATCTTTATCCCTCTCTCTCTGTTCTCCCATACTACTGTCCCCTTCTTATTTGTGCACACTATCATCACTCCTCTTCCCCTTCATTTGTCTCTCTCTCTCCTTTTGTTTAAAACAACACAATCTGTGACTACTTCCTCTGTGAAGGCACTATATAAGAACACAATACTTCTCCCACTTCCAAGCCCTCTGCAAACATAAACATGCATCAAACTGCCTTTTTTTTTTTACAAGACTGTAATTTATATTTACAGGCAAAGGAACACAGTAGAGGAGGAAGTGCAAAAATTTTGTGTTCCACATATAAAGTACAATATTATGCAAACAAAGTTGGGGAAGATTATGTCTACCCAGCTATTTACAGACATCCATATGAAATATTCCAGAGCGGGATTTTGATTAACATTTTGAACTCAGGAAAACTGCACATCAAATTTAATCTTGGTCCAACATACCAGCAAGTGTGGCACCCACACTCTCTTTACTAGCAACATAACCTCAACAGGTTCAGTCATTTGAAACATACTCACAGGCGAACCAGTTCCTTCACATTGATGTTGAGAGGTGAGAGGTCGGGGTTATCACCATTCTCACTTTGTAAGATGATCTGCTGGACAATGCGATCAAAGAGCATCCAATGCTGAGGGTGGGACCCATAGTCCACTGTCAACATGTCAATATCCAATCAGCAATAATATACTATGAGGTGCTTAATTTTGTCAGAGCATTTTGTTTGCTCTATATTACCATACACAAACCACTAATTTATGTGTAATTTTACAGGGTTGTGAAGCTTGGGAATAAGATATTCTTGTACTGAGGTCTCCCATGGTCTGTGTCTAAGTGCGTCTTGGATCTTGAGGTTCAGGCATGTTATGCTGAAATTGTTTCAGCATAGACTGCAGCCACCATGAGGATGAATGGGGGGGGGGGGGAGGATGTGGTAAAATATATAGGTCCTGAAGCCACCCCCAACCTTATTCCCACTTCACCATATAGTGCACTGTGCCACACCCCACAGTCTTAATATTTACCATACTGTTTACCATTCAAGAGCTCCCATAGAAACTTCAATTGTCATCACAATAGTGACATTTACAATTACCAGATGCTTCATCAGAGTTAAGTCATTTAAGCAACTAATCATATTTGTTCAATGTTATTAAGAAATGCAGAGGTTAATCACCATCAATCAATCAATCAATCAATCAATCAGTTTATTTATTCGATCAATCCATATTTGGCGATAGGAACTCGGGATACAGAACAAGTCATTTACTACTTCTTAAAATAACATACATATCGTACACAAGTCAACAATACTATGAAACTTAATTACCTACAGATTTCATACACATCAATCATACAACACACCGTCCCATTTTCAACAATTCAATACCAAAAGAAACCCTGCACCCAAAATTCTTTTATAGATTAAGTGAGGACAAGATATCTGTCATAACATAAAACCAAAACACACGCACTTCAGAATTTTAGGGACATAAATTCATCAATGGAATAAATGGAATGTTTCAAAAGCAAGGATTTTAAGACCCTCTTAAAAAGTTAAATTCTTTTTTAATTTTATCTGCTCAGGGACCTTATTATACAAGGTGATACCAATATTTATCACGTTTTTTTTAAAGAACTGTATTGCAATGATTTACATGTAAACTTAGTTTTCGTCGCGTGTTATAATTATGAATGTCCACATATTTTGCCATAGTCTCTTTATATTTTGTAATAAAACATATCACTTCAAAGATGTATAGCGCTGCCAGTGTTAAAATATTATAACCTTTAAAAATTTGTGGGCATAACGTTCGATTATTAACTTCACTGATAATTCGAAGGACAGTTTTTGCAGTTTAAAGAGTGTGTCACATTCGTTATCACTTCCCCATAATATAATACCGTACCGCAGACAAGACTCAAAATTTGAAAAATTAGATATTTCTTATCATATATGGGCTCATCCTTTCTTTTAATGTTTTTATCATATGATAATAATGAAATTTTGTTCATTACCTGATGCCCACACTACTACATTTACAGATGTTTTGGTTTCACATTGCATTGGATCACCTTATTTCAGTCAGTTTATGTCCAATTTACATTAACCATTCTGTTTCAGTTGAGATGAATAAATCTTTCTCCGCCACCCCCCAACAGCTGAAAATATTCTTCCAATAGCCATTCTACTCTTAACTCGTATATCTGCATTTCTTGTATGAGCAGTTGTTCCCTGTAAGAACATTACATGCAGATACACAAACATCTGCTTACATGGCAACAATATGCAGTGCTGGAGCAGGGACAGAAGGTGTGGATAAGCAGCTGTGTGGCTCAGCTTCCGTCTCAGCAGCTCAAACATTGATGATGCACTTTTTGTATCCACATGTTCCTGTAAAATTGTACAACCATTAGCTTTCTTATTTTCAGAAGTAAGAGCATCAAAAGTGATATAAATGCCGATGTTTGATGTCAATCAAGTTTACTCTGTTCAGCTTGTTCATATCTGTAGACAGCTACAAATGACCCAGGCAAGCAAACAGCTATACAGTTATTAAGAAGTGATGCAGTGTATCTAATGTTAGATGTTACACCCATTCACTTACAGTAACCACTTCTTACTTATTGTAATCAGCTGGGAGCACCCAGTATGTGGTTGAATGGATGGACAAACAGAAAGACACTTCCTGTCAGCTCAGTGGTCACTGACATGAGTAACCTGTCCTTTCAATCAGCATATTATGGCAGTAACATGCATAATGAAAGGAGTTGGGTTAAAATGACATCATGCAATGAATAGTCCTGATTAGTCAACATTTGGCCATATTGAGGGAAAATATGAAAGAGGTACAAAAGATCTTCCCTGATCTGCACTTTATTGTGCAGTATACACAACTAAAATACAATATATTGTGACATAATGGCTTGAAAGCCAGATTACGAGAGCCAGGAAAGATATCCGTTAGTAGCCAGCAGCTCAATGAATCTGTTTCTGTGGCAACAAATATGAAAGCAACAGTAGGGCAAATGCTGGCAGCGATGTTTTCTATGTGGTCCATGCAAAGGCTACATAAGGCACATGAGGCTGACAACCTTTTTTTTTTATTGCTAGTGGGGTGGGACTAAGTCCCTTGTACTGTGGCCACTTCTGGCCTATTGTACCAGCCCCAGATGATAGGTGAGGGTGATTGTGGAGCAATTGGTGGAATAAAGACTGGCAGGGGAAACCGAAGTATTCAGAGAAAACCTGCCCCAGCGCCACTTTGTCCACCACAAATCCCACATGACCAGACCCAGGATCAAACCCGGGCTGCCGCGGTGGGAAGCCAGTGACTAACCGCTTGAGCTATGGCGTGGCCCAATGGGGCCAGTCAGTTACAGCTGTGACAATGAGGAATTGTGAGACAGTCACCAGCTGGTAAGGACACAAGTATGGGAGCTGAGGAATTGACACTGCTGGAAGCCGTTACCAGTCAACAACAGCCAGACACAGAAGACTATGTGTGATGCAGTAGTGTGTTTAGATCAGTGAAACTGCTATAATTACTGGTAGTTACAAGTTATAAGTCTTCAACAAATCCAATTATCATTACAAAACCCACAACTAGACACTAACATGTAACAATAAGAACTCTTTTCACTGCACATGTAATCACAGTGCTCACTAGGTGAAAGATCACACCTAGACTGTCCATCTTAAAACACCTTTACCTGTTCCTTGATGTGGGTCTGGTGTTTCCCATCCACAATTTAAAATCATACATTTGTAATTTCATACATATAACTAGGATGTCGTGAAGATTCAGTAGTGAAACTCCACTTCTAATCTTGATATCTTTAATAGCCAATCAGAACTAAGATAAAAGAATCTGTGTACCAACATGGAGAATGTGTGAAATTAGTCAACTGCATATAGTGTAGTTAAAATACAACTCACTCAGAGACTGTTGCAACACTGACAACAATCAACAAATATAAATATATGATGAAAGTTACTGTGAAACATTCTAAAATTGTAGTGCATTCCCTTCACTTTCATGTTCATCTGTCTGTTACAGACATCTTCCAGTTTTCATGCAATTATTTTTCCAATCTTGTATCCCTGTTCTTCTAGAAATTCAACTGTGGTCTGTAATAACAACTGTAAAACACCAGAAATTCATTTTGAAAAGAAACATTTTTAATCACTGATTCTTACATGAAAATGTTGTTAGACAGCAGCATGTCAAATTTGCCCCAAATTACTTCTACACACTAATCTGAAAATAAACTGAGAAGAACCTTTCCTCTTCCCTACTCCAACCACCCTGGATAGAGCTCCTGTCCCCCCCCCTCTCTCCAGTGACCCTGACTGCTCATCTATCACCACTCCAAATTGCAGCACCTTTCATTTTTACGCTCAAGATATGACAAACATCATCCAGAACATGCATAACACCCAACAAGTCCACATGGTGTCACAACATAATGGCTTACTCACAAAAACTAACCTTTTCAAACTTCCTTGCTAATTCCTTTTCATCTTCATTCCTCACCATTTCAAAGAAATCTAGATGCCTGAAAAAAGGAGGAAGATTAAGAAATTAAATTCAGCAGTACAGGAAGATGTGAGGTCCAGATGAGGATTCCCTTAGATTCATTCGTTGCAGAGTGAAATGAGCCAGCTGCAGATGGCACACAACACACTGCCCTACACTACCTACATCCACATCCTGTAGAACAACCAAAAAATATCCCATGCCCATTCAGTCATTCATTCATTCATTCATTCATTATTAGAGGGGGTGGGTTTCCCCATGCACTTAGACCAGTTATTGGTCCATTGTGTGTCCCCCTTTAATTTCTACTGTCGCCATACCCTTCCAGTACTGGTGCTCGCTATCAGCCCCATTCTGCCAGCGAGGTCGGCCCTCTTCTGGCAGTGGTACCCGATACTTCTCCATCTACCGGAGGCACTGCAAACTACTTGGGCGGGAAACTTTGCCTAATTTTGCTCAGACGTCTCCTAGAGACATGAGGATCTCTTACGTGCCGTAAATCTATGACATGGGAACCACGGCTTGAAGTCCCTCCCGGAGGACTTGTTCCCTGAATTTTTCCGCCCTTAAAAATTCCATGACCTCCGCCGGGTTTGAACCCGCGTACCTTGAGTCATGAGGTGGGAACATTACCCCTAGACTATGGAGGCTGCATCCCATGCTCATAATTAAAGTTGTAAACATATTTTGTGACAATATAACTTAGAACATTAGCTTTTCTCACATAAAATAATGTTTTAAATAAGACTGTTATTAACTTATAAGTTAAAGCAAAGCTCTAGGAAACTGTGATTACCTCAATTCACTACAGCTCACTACATGAGATGGATAATTTAAGGGCATATGGGGTGCAGGTGGACCGCCTCTGTGGTCTACAGATCCAGAGGTACAGGTTCGATTCCCGGTGCTACCGGATTTTCTGAGAAGTAGTGGGTATGGAACAGGGTCCACTCAGCCTCGTGAGGATAACTGAGGAGCTACTTCAAGGAAATATCGGCTCTGGTCTAGAAAACCGAAATTAACGGCCGTGGGGATTCATTAAACTGACCATGCAACACCCTCTATCTGCTAACGTTGTCACTAACTTAGGTGACAAGCGGTGGTTGCTCGATCAGTATAGTTTGCTTGCAGGCTAAAACCACAGAGTCTTTTTTTTTTATGGGGTGGAGGTGGGTCACACAGACCAGCCAAATACTACCTTGCCCCTCCCCTTCCAGCAGTGGTTGGTATGGAATATGTAAGTCTGTACTTGCACTCATTATAACCTACTTATTATAAAAATTTTGAAGTGACACCACAGAAGAGAGTGTCAGTCGAAGTTTTTTACTTTCATGGCAAATGGGTCCCAAGTTATAGCTAACCAAACACCTGTTAACTCATAAATAAACAGAATCTTCCCATTACGAGCATATCATAAACCAACTCTCTGTTCTATAACTTACTACCAGCAGCACAGATGTATATCAGACACGTAAAAACAATCAGTGAATTTACATAACATCTGTCTCGAGACTGGGAAAGGTTTTCAACAACAAGCTCATCTTAATCATGAGAACAAGCTGAAGACCACAGTGAACAATCAATCCTCTAGCACATTTCTATCCCAATTAGTCATTTGAAGCAGGAACTTCATCCAAATAATATTAAAAAATTGAATTCCTTCCACGAAAACTCAAAATGCACCTCCATTACAAAAAACTAATCACTTAATACTGTTCAGGTAAATAATCATTGCTTATCGCAAGAATCACACAAAACAAATACACACTGTGGGCAAAATTCAGAGTTCTACAAAGTTAAAACAGGTGGTACATATAATTACGACTGTAGTTTGCAGAGTTAACTATTTTAAATAGAAATATGTTTTTCTTCAACCTAAGGCACAGCAGTACTGAAACACTGACCTGTTAAGAGTCTCATTCTCATGGCCACGAAGCTTGTCAATAATTGGCTGGATACCAAGCATCAGGAATTCATATCGAAGATGAAGGCGGAAATCAAGATTCTCTTGACCCGGGCCATAGTTAAGGATGGCATTCACAAAGGACATGATGGCTGTCTTCAGATTCACCTCATCTCGGTAGATCCCCGTACTGCGATCCAGATCATTCACAATGCCCTGCAAAAATTCAAAGTGCAGCTGTATAAGCATGGTCTTTATGTCAATTGGTGCAGAACACATTCACCTAAAAGTTACCAGTCTGACTCCATACTAACCCTCAATGGAGCTTATAATACTGCAATGAAACATTCTGTGCTGCATGTAAAATCACAAACACAATGCATACAGAGCATCCAAATAAATTGGTACATTATCAAAAGGGGACACTGAATTAAACAGTGTAGCAACAAGCTAACCAGTTAGGAAATGTACACACAGAATAGCACTTCTGGCAAATTCCTTCAGTATAATTCAATTCTGTTTAAAACACAGAGACTTAGGAAAAAGTGTATTGGGAACAAAATGATTTCTACTGCTCTGTATCTTTTGTTCAAAACACTGTTTGCTCCAACAAATACTCTTGCATTCTAGATGTAAGAAGAAACATGTGTAGGTCCATCACTGCTGATTGATAAAAAAAAAAACACCATGTCAAATTTCATGAAAATCCATTCAGCTGTATCTGAGTTGTTACATGCAGAGAGACAGAGGGACAGACATTGCAACTCCCCACTGTTAAGAAGCCAAAATTTACACATGTTTCTGAAGAGCAATCATACTTAAGCCAGCAACCTCAACTGTGTTTAAATTTACTTCTCCTCACTGGAAAGGTACTTCCTAATACTGAGCCAATATAACATGCTATAACGAGATGAGGGACTGAGGAAGCAGCAGTTGTGGCCCATATCAATGTACTATCCCAGTCTGTGCCAGATGTACAAAAGACCTCAGTGAGGACAACAGGGCCCTTGCTGGCATGCAAATGTAGTTCAGACATGTTACTGCTTAACCATACTGTGTTGCAAGATGCACGTACTGCCAGTATCAGATTTGCAAGCAGATCAAAACAATGTCATATTGTAGGATTTGACGTTCTCACACCAGTGGTTAGGAAGAGTTTTATAAGTTGGAATATAACACCGTGCAATCCATTGAAAGTCAACTGATATTTCGGAGGAACATGTCGCCTCCATCTTCATGGTCAAAGAGTAAGCCAAGCAAGAAACATGCATGAAGCAGGTACCAAGCAGAGCTGGTCTCTTGCTTGGCTTACATGAAGATGGAGAAGGTAAGTTCTTCCAAAATTTTGGTAAACTTCTACCACATTACATGGTCTTCAACACAGTAAAACTGGAAAGACCATGCTGACAGTATGAGTTCTGACAAGGCAGCAAACATCAATATAAACAGAAAATTATAAATAAAAAGAAATGGGAAGAGATGTGAATAAATATAAGATACTAGTTTGTACTATCTCTGACAGGTCTAAATAGACCTATGAAATTTCAATAACCTACCTATCTCTGTACTTCTCACAAAATATAATTGGTTCTGGTGGATGTATAACCCACAGAGAATATTCTACAAGAACCTATAAACTACCTTTCATTATACAAAGGCACTACAGCATCTCAGGCAGTCCCATCATGTAAACTTACTAGAAGTTGTCAGTTTGAACACCTCTTGACAGTACAGCCACCACAATTGCTGAGTGTTGACTTTCAGCCATTCTAATACAAAATACATATTTCTCAATGTCCATGAAAAAATAAAAATACTTAGCCCAGCCAGCCTTTATGGATGAACTGTCCTCCTGGACTCAGATACTGCACTGACCTCAAATTTCTCAACATCACGTATCCCTCCAGTTCCAGAGATCCAGTGCATTGGGTTGTCTAATGTATGCTAAATCTTCATAACACTGTGGGATGCCCACAAAATCAGCATCATAGACACAACACTGCCAAGCCACACAGATTATGCTATGGACTTATATTACCTGGAATCGTGTTCTCTCTGAAGCAAACTTCTGATACTGCAGCATGGCTTCCAGCACCTTCCTGTGACCTCCAGGCACCAAGCACACAGCTCCCAAGATTTCAAGTACAGCAATTTTGGTCTTGATGTTTTCTGTGCTGAGGCTCTGGGCGATGGTGTTGATGCCTGTTGGGTGTGCCAGTACATGGGCTCGTCCATTCTGCAAAACAGTTCCAGTTCAGTTCGGTCAGTTCTCCATTTGAAAATCACAAACGCCCGTACAGCACACTCACTCACTCTTTGCTTACACTACACTTGTGTTTAAGCAAGATCATTATTTTTGTCATTATCCATTCTCTTGGGTTCTTTCTCAAACAAAACATTTTGGAAACTGGGTCTCTCTCCCTCATCAGATGCAAAGAAGGTGAGAGTCCTGGACCTGTTAGAAAGAGCTATCCTTGCTCAGTAGATGCCACCAGCAGGAAACATGAAGAGAAAAACTAGGAACCTTTCCTTCCTTAAACCTGATGATGGAAATAGATTCCCTCCTGAAAAACTGTACATGAAAAAAAGAAATATGTCTACAATATCTGAAGTGACAGTCATATTTATGTAACACACCACTGTCAGAAATATTTACACAGCTCATACTTTTCCCAAAATAAAATGACTGGCTTATATAATTTCCTTCACAATCAAAGTATTTATTCTGTTATATGCTATATATTTAGTGCACTAAAACATTTAATTATGTAACATTTATTTCCCTTATGTACACATAAGGGACATGAATTCAACATTTACAATTACATGTTAAGAAAAATGTGTGACCCTCAAAGGAAGCTGATCAACCAAAACATCTGTGCACCCCTGCACAACAGACTTTCGAACTTTCACATCTGTCTCTTCTTCTGGACACTTCCAGCAGCAGCAATCTGAACACACATTCACTATGCTGTTGATGGACTACATACCGAATTGTTCATAAGAGCCTTGACACATCCAATGAGGGATGTGTGAATGGAACTCTGTGCAGTGGCATAGTCCATGGTAGACAGAAAACCCAGCAGGGCTGGCAATCCATCCAGCTCAATGAAGCGCAGCACAAAACTGTGAGGCTGGGTCCGCAGTGCAGTCTTCAGTCCGTCCAGCTGCCGCGTGCGTGACCTCACCTCTTCCTCTGAATCTACGGGGAACTGCAGCTACAGTGCATAACAAATCAGCGTTACTTTGCTTTGTAATATGTATTTATGAATTATTATTACTGAACACTATCTACACAGAACCAGTGCATGATGATTATGGATGATAACGTATCTGGAATAACCGAGGAACCCAATGAAACCTTCTCACAATGACCACTTCTGCATAAAGTTTTAAATCAAATCCATAAAACCAAGGCTGACGGATAATCTGTACCATGGTGCCTGGTAAATGACTCATCCACAAATATGAAATCAATTATAATTATGAATGCATCACCTGGTCAACCAATGGAAACGATGGAAAAGTTACTGGTCTAAAATTAATTTCACAGGAATAGACCTCCAGGAAATTAGGTTATATGATATCTTAGATTCTTTTACTGGTAAGAATTAAGACTGCAATCTTATGTGATGTGACATCATGCAGTCTGGCAAGTGGTTATCAATATTTCAGGGGCTCACACTGCCTCCAAGTTCAGGTTGTAGAGTCCCCCTTCCCCCCCTCTCACTACTAATTCTTCTAAATGCCATATTTCTGTCATTCCATTTCCTGATCCAAATTGTATAGGTGTAAGAAACGAAAACAATGTAATTTGTAAACCTTTATGTCTCGTTGGCACTAACTGCGCCGACAAGTACCAGTCGCTTGGTGAGTATACTTCACTTGCATACTACCACGGAGTTTAGTTTTATGTCTTTTTCAACAAGAACTGTTCTGTCCTTCAACTCTGAATCAGTAGAGTGCAAGAGCATCTGCCATATTTGGGAGACTTTACTTAACTCGTTAAGTCTCACATATTGCCACATTTATTTAACTGACAATACAGTTTGAACATGTCATTTTGAGGGAGCAACTGATTCCTGGAAAGTCAGAATACAGACAGCCAAATCATATTCACAGCTACAGTTTGCTTCAATATGCTTCTGCTGTATTGCAGCTTACTAACTTACCATTGCTAGGGAGTGCACCCGTTCGATGTAGTGATCTGGCAAGTGCAATAAGTCTGTTTTACCATCTTCATCCTAAAGACAAGCACTGCATTAGTAATGACATAAGCTGAAACAACACTACACTAAATTTTTGCTCTGATCAGTTATTTAACTGTGACTACACAGCATCAAATGGTAGATGGCTTAATGATGGACCAAAAAAGATTTGAAAGTGGTTATGGCCCAACTGAGGTACTACTGTAGCATGACATCAGGTACTGAGTAAAATTATGAAAACCACAGTCAGAATAACTGGTGTTTTGGCCAACATCTAAACTAGCAACCCTCAAATACAAACCTAGAGCATGATCACTATCCTAACCTCTTCAATTAACTAAGCCA
Source organism: Cryptotermes secundus (assembly GCF_002891405.2). Lineage (NCBI taxonomy): Eukaryota > Metazoa > Arthropoda > Insecta > Blattodea > Kalotermitidae > Cryptotermes > Cryptotermes secundus. The sequence goes on from NW_019738880.1 coordinate 1,262,185, forward strand.
ATGTCCAAGACTATATACATATACTTGTTTAGGTATAATTTTTCAGGTTACGTTGTTTTGTTTGTAAAATACAGTCTGCTACTTTCAGAGGTGGTCACCAACTACAACTGCTGGCAAAAATAACTGTTTGGGGACACATCTGTACATTTTTTTTTTTTTTTTTACATTACACATTACACTGCATTGCATTCCATGGATCCAAAGTTAGTCAAAATGACTGTAGGATGTGGAATATGTCATATCAGTACAAAACATATGTACAGTCCCAGTGGAATTCTCACACAAGAGAAACCAAGAATACACAGTGACTACACACAAGGCTATTTAAAGGTACATAAGTTATTTTCTAGACAATAGGTATTCATCAACAGACTAGAATGAATGTGTATTTAAGTATCATTTTGATGCTATTTTAAATTGTGCCTTTTCATTCATAAGACCTTTGAGATCAGATGGCAGGCTATTAAAAATGTTGATCCCAGCATAATATGCGCTTTTCTGAAAGCATGAGAGGTTAGCAATTGGTTTATGAAGACAGTGTTTGTGTCTTGTGATAACACTGTGTACTTCCGCATTCGTCTCAAAATGTTCTGCGTTATTTGTAATGAAGTTTGTAATAAAGACTGAAGCTCAGTCCCTATGTTAAGAATCTCACGACTGATGCAGCTCAGCTGTTGCTATGGAAGAAAAATAACAGAAGGTTCCAATGGGCTGGTTATGGTTGTTGAATTACAAGTGCAAACAGGATTTCTGTGGGAATAACCTCTTTGGCAACTACATGAAAGACTGAACAACAGAGAAGAATAACATTAGGATGGAAACAATTTGTGAGAATGGTAGCTGTATGGAACTGTGTCAGGATTGTATCCATTAGTGGTGTTCGGTATTAACAGCGCTGAAGACCAGGTTTTGCTGCCAGTCAGTCAGTTCACCATGATCAAGAATCAGAGTTATGGCACAACATCTGGTAAGGTTATGAATGCTTACAGCAAACAGACAACTGAATATTATGAGAGAAGTCAACATAAAAAGCTGATAATAATCCATTCCCTCCAGGAGCGCCTCCATCACTTTGTAAGGTTATACTAACATTCCCTGTATTCCTACAGCATAACTTCAGTGGTGCCTCTGTCATTGTTTCATATGACATTCTGCATCAGAAGCAGGGAAATTTTTAGTTTCAGAAATGTCACAGTTAAACTGTCTGATGAAACCAGACACTGCTGTGCGTCAATGCTATGTGCCTGCCAAATGTCTATGCTGACCACACTTGTAGATTAATCCATACATTTGGTGTATTAGGCTTTTTCTTCCTTACAAAATTTGATGTCATGAGTCATCTCCCAGATACACTTACCTTTTTCCTACTACAGTAAATCTGCCACTTCTTTTCGGAAGGCAAACTCAACATAGCTGCCTTGTTGGGCGCTGTAAGGTCCAACTCTTCCTGCAAACACACAGAGATGCATGCATCAGATCAGAAGCACAGTCTGTCAGTCTGAAGCTCTAAAACTACGAGCATCATCAGAATTTTCTCCCTTCCTCAGCACACACCTCACATACAATGCTTGTATACCATGGACTCTGCACATCAGAATGGAAAGATGCCTGCTCACATCCACTTCAGTGGACACCATGCCTCCTATATATATATTTTTTTTTTCTCTCTCCTCTTGCTCCCACTTTGGAGCCTAGGGCTGATTTCTCAGTTTCATGATCATTTTACAGAAGGCAGGACTCCTTGGAAGGGTTATCAGCTGGTCACAAGGCCTTTATTTAAACACAGGACAACACAAACGCAGAATAAACGAATACACACACCAAACATCCATGCCTTGTGTGGGATTCAAACACACAATCCCAACTTCCAAGCGAAAGAAGACAGTACATGGATTAGACCGCTTGGCTACCTTGACCGGTGTGCCTCCTATATGCCTTGATGTTATGGTTTTTACGCATAAAAAATAGCTCTTGCTTTCTTTACCTTTAGCACGCACATGTACACTTGTGACTAACTGAAATGCTTCAATGTAAGGGGGTACAGGAATTGACTGGGGGCAAGTATCGTGTTTACTGTGTCAAAATGGGATGTCAGTCTCATCAGTATTTTACCAATGGCACATCACACAAAATATTTATCTAATTACATCAGTCTGACCTATTTTAGCCAACTTTCCTTATTCTGAATGAACAAAAGGAAGCTTATGAGGCTGCCTTGCTGTCTGTGCATCCCACCCTATTTCTTGTTAGAGGGCTTATGAGATCACCTTCCTGTCTGTCTGTGTCCCCCCATACATTTTGTTTTCTGTGAGGTCCATCACTCACTCATGGAGCTGAGCCCTTCTTGAGAAGCTGCGAATTGTGCAGCTACTCAAGAATTTCCCAGCATTTTATGGAACTCGAAGGTTCATTACCGTGTTCACAAGAGCCCTCCACTTGTCCCTATCCTGAGCCAGATCAATCCAATCCATACTATCCCATTCTATCTCTCTAATATCCATTTTTAATATTGTATATCCCACCTATGTCTTGGTCTTCCCAGTCGTCTCTTTCCTTCTGGCTTTCCCACCAATATCCAATATGCATTCCTCTTCTCCCCCATTCGTGCTACATGCCCTGCCCATCTCATCCTCCTTGACTTGCTCATTCTGTGCAGTCCGTATTGCATCAAAAGAAAGTAGGCAATCAGTCCTTCCCAGAACTTCATGTTTTTGTTTAGTATACAATTTCATGTTCCTCCAGCCCATGACAAACTTGGACGTGGAAGTTCTAATCTGTTTCATGACATCCATTGCCTCCACAGTAAGGTAAAGTTATCCCTGATCCAACCACCATGCCATAAACATGTATGGGGAAGTGGAGACGTAGTTCCACTCATACTCGTACTTCACCACAGCCTTTCTTAACATGACAGCACTTACCACCAGTTCGGCGAACTTGGCGTTGAGCTCCTCCTCCGCGGGCATCGGCTGAGTCGGAGTGAGGGCCTGTAGGGACAGGGTCCCCGTCTGATCCACCACACAGTACGTGATCTCCGGTGGCTCATCATTCTGGAACAAAAGCAGCACGGCGCGTGACACAGGTCAATCCCAACAGCTGTACATGAAGCTTGTCTCAAAGTCATGATTTCAGATATAAAGTTAACTTTAAAGTTAAATAAAACGCGTTAATTCCAGAGCCCGCAGCCTGAGCACTCCATTGACTGATGAAGTTGCAGTCAGTAATGAACTTGCTATTCATAAAGAAAAATAAGAATAGGAACCAAAACATAAATAATTAAATAGATGAAACCAAGAACAGAGGTAAATGTATCACTATACTAGTAGGTAAACAAGAAGTCCTGGGAAAAACCAATCTCCTACTTTCCTTTGACAGAACATGCACCGCACAGAAAACGACGCGTCCAAAAGTTTTCTATTGTTGCGTGTGTATTCTTTGCCGCGGGAACGTCTACCGAGCCGCTGCCTAGTAAAGAAAGGGGGGGGATACAAACACAGAGTAACGTGATCTCATATGTCTACTACTCGCCTATCAATGACAGTAACGTGTTTACCGCTGTTGCCTAGAACTGGCCGTCTCCTCTGTCTTTTGGTCGTTATAGTTAGTGTTCTGTCTTCCGTTCATCACAATTTATTAGGCAGATGTTCATGGCGGTGTCATGCCGACATAACTTTTGCTACCATTAAAGGCTGTGCGGTGCATACGGAATATTATGTACTTCGTACGCGCAGAGCCCTGGGCGGCCGCCCAATTCGCCCTGCCCTAGGTATGACACTGATCTTACTGGTGTTCACCAAAGGTGCTCTGCCCCACGAGCCCACGCGGCGGAGAAAGCCATGCCGTAGTGACTATGGGAGTGGGTCACTGAAGATGAGGGTTTCGCCCTCATACCTTGCACTGCTAGCAAGACACTTCTTCCATGGAAACGAAAGTAAAGATAATATTGGGGTCTTCACAGAGTAGGCCGCACGGTGGCCTGAGGCTGGCGCCCTCATGCAATCGGGACGTTCAGGCTTATGCGAAACCCTCCTGACTGAAGAGCCTGAGAGGACAGAGAGGAAGACAAGTGGTACAGATGCTGAAAGAATATTGCCCAAGGGACAGCCAGACTATTCGCTTACAAACTTAAGTTTAAACCATTTATGACTATCAGATTTTAAAGGGTTCTGATGATGCTCTATAACCCACAGAATTACAGGGTGTTTTAACTTTTTCAGTCGTCCTGTATTCTAAAATGTAGAAAAAACTACACTTCGGAAACCGGATCTGTTTCCATCCTCAGGTGAGGGGGGCAAAACACCCACTTAATTGGGTCCCTTAGAAATACAAATGATCGGAATTAGCTCTATCTAATGGGTCCAACTGAGCACGTGTATACCCCCCTCACCTGAGGACGGAAACAGATCCGGTTTCCGAAACGTCGTGTTTTCTATTTCCTAGAAAACTGGATGACGGAAAAATTCCAAAAACCCAGTAATTCTGTGCGTTTATGACTACGTTTCCAATCCCGAGGGCCTCAGTCCAGGGGAATAGAACCCCAAAATCAAAAACACCTGGTCCTCTAGGTCTGTGTGTGTGTGTGTGTGTGAGCTGGTATCCGCCCCCCCCACAAAAACAAACAATACATTTAACCAACAGGTTTGGCATTCTCCTGATACCGACAGATACTTCCGGGTTGATTGGCTCACCTGGAGGCAGCCACACCAGCCCTTGCGACCCCGGACGGCAGGCATTGTGGGAAGGCTGGGGCAGTGGAGGCGGGACACGGAGGCGGTCAGCTGTTGGGACAGCGCCTCCAGGCCGCCTCGCAGGTTCAGGCGTACCGGGCACGCCGGCAGCGTCTGCAACAAACAACACACATATTATGTTCGGTTTCAAGGCCGATGTGATACTGAGAATGGAGACAATTACATAAAAAGGAGTTCCGTAAGTTATGAGCTATTATGACTAGGATGACTAAATAAAGGGGCGCGACGTGGGAGAGGTGTGTAGAACGCATATGAGAGAACAGAAATGCATTAAAAATTTGTCGGAAAACCTGACGGGAAGTGCTATTTTGGAAGACATAGTCGATGTGAGGATAATATTAAAATGAATCTGAAATAAACAGCGTGAGAGCGTGTGGACTGATTCCGCTAGTACAGAATCGGGTACACTGACAAGCTCTTGTGAACACGGCAAATGAACTTGAGAGTTCCCTAAAAGGAGCGGAGACCGCCTCTGTGGTCTAATGGTCAGAGTTCCTGGCTACAAATGAAGAGGTACCGGGTTAAATTCCCGGCGCTACAAGATTTTCTAAGAATTAGTGGGTCTGGAACGGGGTCCACTCAGCCTCGTGAGGATAACTGAGGAGCTATTTCAAGGAAATAGCGGCTGCGGTCCTAGAAAACCGAGATTAACGGCCGTGGGGATCCGTTGCGCTGACCACGCGACACTCTCTATCCGCTAAAGTTGGCACTAACTTCGCCGACAAGCGGCGGTAGCTCGGTCGGTATAGTTCGCTTGCGGGCTAAAGCCACGGAGTTTTTATTTTGTTTCTAAAAGGAGCGGAATTTTGTGAGTCGCTGAGCCACTGTTAGATTCTCAAGAGGCAAGTTAGGTTCAATTATACAATTTTGTGAAGACGGACACACAGGCTTCAATAAAGACCAGCAAACAACTATCAACTTCTAGGAAAGATCCTGTATCATGCAGTCCACACTGTGACCTCCGAGGGTGAAGAACCAGTCCACGGATACCGGCCACTGCGTCACCAACCGCGCGAGTCCCACTCTAGTAGAATTCCGTCCAACAGACGCACACAACCAATGTTTCTCAACCTGTGAGGCGACAGTAGCCGCAAGTAATAACCACCAATCTCTTCCCGTACATAAAGGAAAGCGAGTGTTCTTTATACGTACATTTCCGCGCAGCTACATCGGAACCAAATCTGGTATGATGACACAGGATCTCCTTGGGCAGGGCTAAGACAGTTGAAACCGAGAATTTCATTTACATGAGCTTTGATAGGATCCGGTTAAATTGCCGAGCGCCTGGGCTGACCTCTGTAGTGTTACGCAGGAATCATTGATGACACTCAGGGTAGTCCCGATAGAAAGGACAGGAATTCTTCATGTAACTGTTGTGCATCTTGACTCATAAAACGAAAAAATATATGATGACCAGTGTTTGAGAACAGGGTGTTAAGGAGAATATTTAGACCGAAGAGAGATGAAGTGACAGGAGGTTGGAGAAAACTACATAATGTGGAGCTTCATGACTTGTACTCTTCTCCAAGTATAATTAGAATGATCAAGTCAAGGAGAATGAGGTAAGCAGGGCATGTAGCACGAATGGGGGAGACGAGGAATGAATATATGATATTTGTGGGGAAGCCAGAAGGAGAGAGATCACTGGGAAGACCAAGGCGTAGGTGCGTGGACAATATTAAAATGGATCTTAGAGAGATAGGATGGGATGGTATGGATTGGATTGATCTGGCTCAGGATAGGGACCAATGAAGGGCTCTTGTGAACACGGTACTGAACCTTCGGGTTCCATAAAATGCTGGGACATTCTTGAGTAGCTGCAGAATTGGCAGTTCCTCCAGAAGGGCTCAGCTCCATGAGTAAGTAAGTAACACTGCAGGTGAGTGTTATTCCTTCTATAAAATAGTACGCTGTAATGGAGCGTCAAGCTGTCAGGAGCTCCGCTGACACAACACAATACAGATGGGTCCAATAGAGAATGTATAACGCACCATTCCGACACCATTTTGTTTGACTGTCCTGCTATTCAAGTAGGTGGCTCTGGCATTTATGTGATAAACATCTTTCGAGGTAAATATTATGTTTTTGGACACTATCCATCGTCACAAACTTTTATATCTTATCGTCTTTTGAGACAATATCATACTACACACCGTACATTACATTTTGGTTAAACTATGTAAATATCCGTAGATAACGTCTATTAAAATGTGTATATATTTCTTAACGCCTCACACTTTGTGCCCCTCCGTGTAATAATAATTCAGCTACACGTTCCGGACGTAGACGCCATCTTCAAGCATCCACTACATTCATCAACCACTTTCTATTGAAGCTGTACACTGGCCAATGATTACGCAGTGATTATCAACAAGCCATTTTGCCTACATTGGATTAGGGTCAAGTGGTAAAATTGACTCCTAGGTACGTGCACGACTTGTAGCTGCGGAAAACATACAAAAAAAAACTCCGTGGTCTGTAGTCCGCAAGGGAACTATACCGACCGAGCGACCGCCGCTTGTCAGAGTTGGTGCCAACTTTTGCGGATAGAGAGTGTCACGTGGTCAGCGCAACGGATCCCTAAGGCCGTTAATCTCGGGTTTCTAGACCGGAGCGCTAAACATAATAAGATATAAAAGGCGATTACTGGACTCCCAGTATTGTAATGTATACAGATTACAGTGGCTGAAACTGTCAAATGTTGAGTGTGTTGTTTTGACATACATTTGTGTAGCACTGGACTACATTCCGTCGGTGTGTGTACTACTAATTATATGTATGCATATACGACTGAGGGCACGTGCTAACGTAGTTGGTTGAGGCACTATGCCACATGCTGGAGAGCCGCGGGTTCGATTCCCGATGAGGTAATTGGATTTTTCAACTGCCAGCCCTGGGGTCGGTTCAGCGTCTAACAAATGAGTATCAGGAATCTTTCTGAGGGTAAAGGGCGGCCGGCGCGTAAGGCTGACAACCTCAGCGTCATCTGCAGATAAATGGAAGAGAAGAACACATCGTCAGTCGTTTATGTTTCAACAAGTTAACTTTATTCATTCTGGCCCGTCAAGTTATGCCCATCTTCAGAAGGCACAACAAAACAAACAAAAACAAACTCCGTGACCTGTAGTCCGCAAGTGTACTATACCGACCGAGCGACCGCCACTTGTCGGCGAAGTTAGTGCCAACTTAGCGGATAGAGGGTGTCACGTGGTCAGCGCAACGGATCCCCACGGTCGTTAATCTCTCTTCTCTAGACCGGAGCCGCTATTTCCTTGAAATACCTCCTCAATTGTCCTCACGAGGCTGAGTGGACCCCGTTCCAGACCCACTACTTCTCAGAAAATCTGGTAGCGTCGGGAATTGAAACCGGGACCTCTGGATATGTAGCCAGGAACTGACCACTAGACCACAGAGGCGGTCCAGAAGGCACAACATGTTGAGGAAATGACTATTTCATAGGTTATAGTACACCAAAATCCGCGCCATAGCTCAAGCTGTTAGTCGCTGGCTTCCCACCGCGGCGGCCCGGGTTCGAGCACGGGTCTGATCAAGCGGGATTTTTGGTGGAAAAAGTGGCGCTAGGTCAGGTTTTCTCCGAGTACTTCGGTTTTCCCTGCCAAACTTCATTCCACCAAATTATCCATCATCATAATCACCCGGGGCTGGTACAATAGGCCATTCAGTGACCGCCGTGCCGAGTGGACCCAGCTGAACTCCACCCTCCAACTATACCAATTAAATAAAAATTATAGTACATCAAAGTTGAATTAAATTTTTACATGAAAATTTTAATTTTTTTTTTTCCTGTGGCGCTACAGCCCCAATTGGGGCCTAGGCCTACCTCCATGAAACTCTCCGTTTCACTTCGGTTTACTAGATCTTACACAGACGGTAGGACTCCTTGGGCGAGTGATCAGCTCGTCGCAAGGCCTCTACCTGTAGACAAACACAGAAAAACGCACACAAACATCCATGCCCTGAGTGGGATTCGAACCCACGATCCCGGCTTCCGAGCGAGCGAAGACAGTGCATGCCTTAGACCGCTCGGCTACCGTGACCGGCTTAAATAAAATATAGTTGAGTTAAAAATTTTATAAATTGAGTCACATTGGACGGTGTTGTCAAATCATTCTACAACGCTTATATGTATTTCGATTCACTGAAACATAAATTTCCTGTGCATCTGTAGAAGAAAATGACACCTACTTAAAGAAGGGCAATAAATAATACCCCGTCACTTGACGGGACTGGCAGCGAACGTGCTGCCGGGTGCCGGGAAGGTCACTAGCAGAGATGCCCCCACGCCAGCTGACACACATCCCCACAACGGCCACGTTCCCTCGAGTCACGTGCAGACCGGTTTCAGCCGGCTGGGCTTATTTCAAGGTGAAACAACACCACGAGAACTGAGTTCAGATACTCGGCAGCGTTTTCTTCTGTCCCCCCCCCTCCACCCCCCCCCACCCTAGGCTTTCACTCATTTGCAAGACCAACTTCACAAAACACTGTGACCAGGCCCACGTAAAGAGGTTAAAACATTCCACGGGTCTGAGTCCTCGACAAACTTGACAGCTGTCCAACTATTCAAGCTATTCCCACAATTTTATGAAGCCCGAAAGTTCATTATCGCGCGCACAAGGACCTGCCACTGGTCCCTGTCCTAAGCCAGATCAATCCAGTCCATACCACCGCATCCTATTACTCTAAGACCCTATTTAATATCTTTCCATCTACGTCTATATCTGCCTAGTGAGCTATTTCCGCCCAGCTTTCACACCAAAACCCTGTACGCATTCCTCTTCTCACACGCATGCTACATGCCATGCCCGTCTCATCTGTGTTTACTTTATCATTTTAATTACGTCTGGGAAAAGTCAAAGTTATGCAATTCACTATCAAGCAGGTTTCTCCAGCCTCCCATTATTTCATCCCTCTTCGGTCCAAATATTCCCCTCAGCACGGGTGTTCTCAAACACCCTCGCAGTGTACGTTCTTCCATTAACGTCAGAAACAAAATTTCACATCCATACAAAACTAAAGACGAAATTACAATTTTGTAACTCTCATAAATATTGGGCCAAATTAATCTTTCATTTTATATATAATCAGGTCCAATTTGTTCACGTCCCCAGACACATCTCACAGTGTTCATACATGATAGATCCCATAACAATTCCTGTTTCGGGCACTAGTGTCAGCAAAGTGTGGTTCGCGAGCCGTAGGCGGCACTTTTCACCAGTAGGTTAAATGCTAGCAATCTTCCGCCTGGAACGTCTGGCCACAAACCATCCATGACACGTCAGTTTTTATTTCCTTGTTCCAAATAGAATTAACGAGTTCTTGGATCTCAGACCGCAATATTTCACCTCCTGCTTGAATCAGTTCTGCCAGAATTTGATCACTACCTGGCGATTTACAACTGTTTTCCAACTTTGTATTATTTGAAAAGGTATAGACTTGCCAAGCCGAGTTATGATTTTCGTGAACGTGGCCACTCAAAGTCACTTTCCACACGGCTGTTACATAAGCTGAAACCAGACTCGCAGGAAGACGTTACTTCCTGGACATCAGTCGCCGTTAAACCGCAGAGTTAGATGGGCACCACAGTCAGTTCCTCTTCCACAGTGAAAGTCTCGATGCACTGACAGTTTCGGACGTCGGCTTCTGTCTGCACACATACAGGCGGACATTTCTGCCAAGCCAGATTTACCCCGAAAATCCTCCAAATTACATCCGCGCACTTACTGCACGCGTCTTCAGTTCAAGCCTCTTTGGGCAACTATTTCATGAAGACTCTGCAAGAAGTTCAGATTTTTACGATCGAGATGACATACGCGACCGCGTCTGTGGTCTAGTGGGCAAGGTTCCTGGCTACAGATCCAGAGGTCCCGGGTTCGATTCCCGGCGCAACCAGATTTTCTGAGTAGTAGTGGGTCTGGAGCGGGGTCTACTCAGCCTCGCGAGGATTACTGAGGAGCTATTTGAAGGAAATAGCGGCTCCGGTATAGAAACCCGAAATTAACGGCCATAGGGATTCATTGCACTGACCACGCGACACCCTCTATCCGCTAAAGTTAGCACTAACTTCGACGAGCGGCGGTCGCTCGGTCGGTATAGTTCCCTTGCGGACTACAGGCCACGGAGTTTTTAGTTTTAGATGATATAAGTACAGTCCTAACCCCTTCTGCTTTTGTCCAATAACCCTCCCTCCCCATAAAGTACAAATTACGTAACAGGAACAAGTTGAACTTTTTGTGACATGAGTTTTTAAAGCGCTATTTTATTTCATTTGATGCCGGTGCCTTTAAAGCCACTCAATTAGTGTTTTGCTTAAATTTACTTCGTTTTCTTAGTTTTAATAATGGCGTGGCATGAAATGGGTTTCCAGGAACGGAACTACAATTTGTAACATGACGATTGTGGGAAATACAGTTTCAAATTATGACGGCTCTTCACGAACCAGTTTACTTGTAGGTCGTAAGTTGGGGGGTCGCCTGTTCACACATTTTGGGGGCTAGTTTTGTCTGTTTTCTGGTCAGTGGAAAGGGTATCCACTGTAACAGCGAACCCTTGAAACATCGAGTGTATTTGTAAAATCTGTACATTGCAGTGTCCAAAATCTTCTCATATTCCGTACTGCTATAACTACAACTGCAAGGCTCCGGACCAGAGAGCGCCGTGACAGCAGGCAACCGGTGTTTACTGTATAGCCCAAGATAATGGCTGAGAGGTGGCGAGAACAGTGTTTTACTCCGCAGTCTCATTTTCGCCTTCCGAGCACTGGTCTTCCACGTCAGTGACTGACCTGCCCAGATGCATGTACCTTTTGGCGTGATCACAACTACAAGTTGTCAGTCAGTACAGCGACGGGCTATGTGCTGGACGTCCGACATTCAATTCCCGGAAGCAAGAGATTTTTCTCTACTCCACCGGCCAGACCAGCTCTGGGGTTCACCCAGTCTCCTATCCGAAGGGTAAGGGGGAAAGCAGCCGGGACGTGAAGCTGACCACTAACCTCCATCTAGTGCCGGGGTCCAGAATGACGGAGCTATACCTATACTCCCCGAAGCGTCTTTATGGCGTGGTGCTTAATAATAAGCGCGGGGAGAACTTTACCGAAACATTACACATATTATTTTCGCAATGTCTGCGTGTCCGTCTACAAAAATGGCACTCGAGACCGCTGAACGAATTTTCATGAAATCTTTCATCGAGAAATTTCACTAAAATATATTATCAAATTCCAATTATGGTTACAATCGGACAATGGTGGGCTTTACACTTGTATTTCCGCGTTCATCTCCAGTATAACTAGCCAAACGCAAGTAGATTCTAAAAACCTTCGCTGCAACAACAAATTTATGTGGGAGTGACTGCAGAAAACAAAACCAGAAGAGCAGCTGCTGAAATAAGATGTATGAGTACGCAAGAGTCGGCAAAGTTAGTGCCAATTTTAGCGGACAGAGGGTGTCCGTGGTCAGTGCAACGAATCCCCACGGCCGTTAATTTCGGTTTTCTAGACCGGAGCCGCTATTCCCTTGAAATAGCTCCTCAATTATCTTCACGAGGGTGAGTGGACCCCGTTCCAGACCCACTACTTCTCAGAAAATCTGTTAGCGCCGGGAATCGAACTCGGGACCTCTGGATCTGTAACCAGGAACTCTGAGCAGTAGACCACAGAGGAGGTCGGGACTTTACCTTAACAAAAAAAAATACAGTTACGAAATACTGCAGGGCGGAGGATTCTTTGCAGCAGCAACAAATGAACAGCAATAAACACGTTCTAGAATGTGAGTGCAAGGCACAAAGGAATGTTAATGAACCAGTAAGGTCAGCCGACTGTAACCCCGCCTGCATTAACATTGCTTTATCAATCGTAACACTGATCACGTTTTAACTCGCCTTATACGGACACTGACGCGGAGCTATGGGCAGTACGTAGTGACAGACGTTAGAGCAGGACGGTCCGGTAACTTGCGTCTTCAAGGAGGGCAACTTCAGTTGGTGCCACTTGTGACCGCGATTAGATATTATAAAGGCCAACTCGATGACTACACCGCACATGCTGGATTTTGGTACGGCTAAGATGGATCTTAGGGGAATGGGGCCACGCGACACCCTCTATCCGCTAAAGTTGGCACTAACTTCGCCGACAAGCGGCGGTCGCTCGGTCGGTATACTTCGCATGAGGACCAAAACCACGGAGTTCTTTTCTTTTCTTCTTTTTTTTTTTTTTTTGCTATATCTCACGGTACTTCAACGCAGTTTGCTATTAAACGTAGCCTTGTATACTGCAATAAGCTTACTAAGGTTTAATTTAAACATATTTGGAACAGCGAAACTGGTTTCAATGGGCAGGCTGTACCGAATTCGGCAATCAAACTGTACAACACTTTCTTCTTGATTCTCTTGAAGTCTATAAACTGCTGACGTCCTGTCCAGTCTTCCCCAGCGTCTCATGAGTGCCAAAAATATGGACACCAGCTGAACTGCTATGTCTTAAGCCATCATTGATGACCCCTGCATGTAGAGTTAACCTTGAGAGAAAAATGTTGAATAACCTTCTGTCGTCTGCCGTTGGCAACACTGATAATTACTGCAGCCGGTTTTGTCTCCTCAACTATAAACAGGCACAAACGCTGCTGAATGACTTTCAAGTTCTACCGCACGTCATATGGTTTTCTCAATTCCTTCAGGCAAAACTTCCATCAAGGTATCGCCGCTTCTTCCAAATCCTTTCCAATTAAAGATTCGACAAGAGCCGGGATAGCTCAGTCGGTACAGCGACTGGCCACGGGCTGGACGACCGAGGGGTCGGAGTTCGAGTCCCGGTAGGGTCAACAATTTTCACTTCTTCATGTCGTCCAGACCGGCTCTGGGGTCCACCCAACCTCCTATCCAATGGGTACCGGGGGTTCTTTCTCTGGGGGTAAAGCGCCCGGGGCGTGAAGGTGACCACTCACCTCCAACAAGTGCCGAGGTCAAGCAAATGTGGATCTATACATCCACTCCCTCATACGCCTTCATGGTGTAATGCTTAATTTGTTGAGCATATGGACAACTTTACCTTTTGCCAAACATACTACTATTCGACACTACACAGTGTGGAACACCGACAGCGTCACTAAATGAACCAAGGACAAGTAATTTCGAGATGCTCTCACACCTTGAACCCACTTTACGTGAAGGCCATATCCAACTCTAAAACAACCAACCGGGTATTACCAAAATCAGAAGGCTTAACTCCACTGTTTGCTGCAACACTGCCAAAACAAACTCCGTGGCTTTAGTATGAAAGCGAACTATACCGACCGAGCGACCGCCACTTGTCGGCGAAGTTAGTGCCAACTTTAGCGGATAGAGAGTGTCGCGTGGTCAGCGCAACAGATCCCCACGGACGTTAATCTCGGTTTTCTAGACCGCAGCCGCTATTTCCTTGAAACAGCTCCTCAATTATCCTTACGAGGCTTAGTGGACCCCGTTCCAGACCCATTTCTTCTCAGAAAATCTTGTAGCGCCGGGAATCAAACTCGAGATCTCTGGGCCTGTAGCCAGAACTGTGACCACTAGACCACAGAGGCAGTCCTGTCCTGTCGTATAACCGACTCCAAAGCACTGCAGGTAGTGACAAAGGAACACTGTGGATAGCAAACGTAGCAATTGGGGGTAGAGGGAATGGTCACCATCGCGGCGAAACCATCACAAAGCTAAATGGAAGTCGCCACAAGCCGGGACGGAGAAGACCAGTTCTTCTGTGACAACTGCTGGTACAAGGCGAGTGATACCTTCTGTGATGTGACACCGTGTGGTCCAGCAGTTCACCGACGTTTCGGAGGAAAGTACTTCCTCCACGTTTAGGGCCGAAGAGGAAGCCAAGCAGGCAGCACATCTCCTTGCCGTCTATCTGGCTTAATCTGAACTTCTGCTTTCGCTTTCCGATCTTAATTTTGTACGCATGCGTGAGCACCGAGATGAGGACCCTAATATATCATTTCTGTTCCGCCACCCACCCAATACGCCGAGAAGTGCAGGAGCTGGTGATAACAGGACGTTTTTACCACAGCCACGAAACGTCCTTAACCCCTCATTTAATGTTGTTCAGCTTCACGTAAGTGAAGTTCCCTCTTCCAAAATATTTTCTCGCAACTTCTCATCCTGCGAACACAAACCAACAAAGATTTGTCTGGAACAAAAGAGCCCCGACTCGAGGTTGGAACGCAAAACTGCAAAGTGATGCAGCTGTCGGTTTCATGGAAACCATTTCTCAATCTGAGGAAACCGAACTATAAAGGCCAGACAAGACCCAGTAAAGCGTCGCGTCAGCTTTCTGTGTTCCAAGGTTGGCTGATTGGTTCTGTGAAGCAGAGACTTGCTCAGCGTGAGACAGCCGTCACTTCATTTAGGTAATCGGAAAGCAAACCGGACCACCTGGGACAGTACAAGAAGATAAACACATAGAAAACCAATTTCATTTCTTGTCCAGTCATCAAATTTTAATTAAAGACAGTGGAATATGATCTCCGGTCAAGAAAACCGAAATTAACGGCCGTGGGGATCCATTGCGCTGACCACGCGACACCCTCTATCCACTAAAGTTGGCACTAACTTCGCCGACAAGCGGCGGTCGCTCGGTCGGAATAGTTCCCTTGCGGACTAAAGCCACGGAGTTTGTTTGGAATACGATCGGAGGGACGTGCATCCCGTAGAAGAGAAATGAGAAACGCATACAGAACTGTGCTTGTAGAAACCTTAAGTGATAGAAGTTAGGAAGCTGGCATAAATGGGACATTACAAGAAACTGGACTCAAAACTGGCTCACAGTCATGAGCAAGAACTTTTGGGTTCCACAAAAAGGCAATCTCTTTACCAGATGAGCAACTACCAGATTCAAGAAAGGTGTTAATCTGTGTGGTAGCCTATAAATAATGTTTACAGAATAAGAGGGAACACACTGCGCCTCCATTGAAGTAACCATCCGGCTAATGCTCTTTGGGGAAAACAATGGCCGCTCTCCACTCAGCTCTGTGATCCTCTAAGGACCTTGGCCTCCTTTCCGACAGATGCAAACTCTGCCTTTAGCATCCTTCACTTTCTTTCCGATTTCATGAACTACTGCAGCGGCAACGCTGCACAGTTCTGCAAGCGCAGGTTCAGTTCCCGTGAAGCTCCTGTCTTGAACAAATTGCAATGCACGACTTCGCGGGCAACACCAGCGCTCCTGATGGTGAAAAGCGGCATACACGACTTGTTACTTTCTTTCGTCCTTCGATTGTTTAACCACATTCAGCCAACTCCATGGGTTATGCAGCGTTGAGAGGAATAATGTGGGACTTGGAGCCCGTCAGCTATACTGCGATGGAGTAATGCAGCGATGACAAAAAACACGAATTGTGTCAGCACAACTGGTCCCACGTACGAAGAACCAAAATAGGCGCTTCCCAAGGGTGCTGACCGCCCGTCGGTACCGTCTGGGACGGCTGTGGGAGGGGCTGCAGTGGTTAGAAGTAGTGGGTTGAGACAGAAACTGTGAAATTTCCATTCTGTGAATTAATGAAATGTATAATTAGAAAAAAAAATAATTTCCTACCAACAGGAAATCAAAATTCCCAGCAATCTGTCTCAAGCCACTACTTCTAACCCTCTATGTCTTCACTTTCATAATTCCCTTATCGGAAGAATGGGGAAAGCCTCGCAACCTTGCTCCCCCCCTCCGAAGAGTCTCCCATTTCTCCATTAATGACTTTTCATTGTCACCTACTCTTCTGCTATAATTTATACTGTAACGGATTTGCTCAAAGCGTTTCTAGGCGACGGCTCGGTAAACACATTCCAACGTGCAACAATGGATGAAGTGTCTCAGTGAGGAATGTTATGTGGCTCGTTGCTAGGGAACAGTCAGCGCGCCAACAAACTCGCTGGCTAAGAATCACGTGATATGTTTTCTGTGTTGTTCGTGAGGAGCCTATATAACGATGACATGTTGTAGCAGTTCATTGCAGTGTAATTAAGAGTCCAGGAGAGTTTTTTGTTTAGTTCCGAGGTTCCAGGGTGAGTGAACAAGAAATTGCAAGAAGACTTCATGGTGATCTGAAGTGCTAGTTTCTGTGTTGAGATCCGTTGCCAGGAGACGACTAGTGAAGACGGAGATCCTAGTGCGTGTGCAACGGTGAACTGAAAATTGTGTAAATCAGCGATAGCGCTGTATTAATTGCAATTAAGAGAGACTGTAACCGAAGTGCCAATAAATCCTAATATCCGAACTAGAACCCGTTAATTTCGTCACGCGTACCACCCTACACGTGACAATACTTTCTCTCACACAGCAGATGTAAAAGACACGTGTTTTCTTTAGTAATGTTATGACGTCATTAGCTGGAGTATACAGATCTGGAGGCAGGATAAGAGATAAATTACGAATTCGGAGAAAGCGGTCGTGGCCTAATCTAGGTACTACTCAGGCATTCTCAAAAAGAGAAGAAAACACAGATAAACCTTAATCACGATGCCTGTGTCCTGGGCGAAAATGGAAATAAGTACCTCCCTTATACGAGTCTAGTTCGTTACCGTTTCGCCAACCCGCTCGGCTGCATGAAGTAACGTGTCAGGCGGTTCAGGGATCATAACTTCGCGTAGACACCGGACATTACCTAACTTGTGACGAGCGAAACACATGGAATCAACTGCAATTAATTCCGTCTTCGCCATCCATATTGTGGGTGTGGGGAGTCCAGATTCCGGAACTATGATTATTACTTGGTCGACCCAGCAACACAAACACGCGCTTCGAATCCACGGTTCAACATCTCCGGGCACTATGAACCACACACACTGAACTTCTGTGATTAAAAAGGAGCGCGGTAACGTAATATGGGCGGGAAGAAATCCGATCAGCCAAATCCTGCTCCTCACCATTTCATGTACTAGTACCCAGCTCATTGGAATCGAATTGTAAATAAATAAATTACGTATTATGTACTTTTCCGGGGAAAAGGGGGTTGCAGCATGAAACTTACCATGAAGTGCTGATGTTAGGAATGCATGGAGCTACACAGTACCTCATGGTGTGGTGCCTAATGAGGCATAGGAAGTGGACATTACGACAGTGCCACTACCTCATACTGTGAAGGGCCGAGTGACTTCACCACAGCCAACAGTGAACTGGAAAGGATATGAAAGGAAGAGGCCGTGGTACTCTCCTGGAGGAAAGACGAAAATCAAGAGATACCTCTGTCAGAACAGTCGGTGTCCCGGCAGAGGTTCGAACCGACCATATCTCGAATACAGGGCCCTGAAAGGTACTCAGTTCATGGAACCCGAAGGTTCCTTGGCGCATGCGCAGAATTCCGCCACTTCACTCTATCCTACGTCAGATGAACCCAGTCCAATGCTGTACAATATCCATATTAATATTATCATTCCACCTCTACATGAGTGTGAGCCGGGTATACCCAACACGGTCTCTTACTGTCGCGGTGTTCTGAACACTTTTCACCTCAATGCATGCTACATTCCTCCCGATCCTGCTCGTTTTAATTACTCTATAAATATTTTGCAAGAACGTGAATACGAAAAGCAAGATGGCACAACTGTGCACTCCAGACTGGAGAAATCCTTTTTCCATGTCAACAGGTAGCTCTGCTACTGGGCGCGATTGCACTGAACTGACGAAGCTGTTTCTGCTACAGAAGTCACATAAAACGAAACAGAATGTCAAGGTTCTCACGGCAGATGTGACGTCGTGAAGTCTGGTAGGTCGTTACCGACGTTTCAGAGGGACCTAGTGCCGCCTCTTCTGGGTGTCACATGTCACATCAAAACGACTTCCTAACAACATAACAATTGCGTAAAATATGGAAGCGTTTGTTGCGTGTTTGAAGACTCCATTCCAGTATCGATCAGAACTAACGGAACGAAACTACGAACATCTTCAGCCGCGATTGCTGAGCTCAGGGCCGATCCCCGAACTTCTCGACTGAGAAACAGCGGTGTTCGGCGAAGCTCACTGACACAGTGCACAGCCATAAAGTAAAACACGTACCAGATAGATCTTGCCCATGATGACAGACTCAGGCAAACCGCAAACAGAACGCAGTTTTCTCACAGCTCACATGCGAAACACAACTACCACATGTCGCAGCCATACTGCCAACTCCTTCAAGAGAC
This sequence comes from Cryptotermes secundus, assembly GCF_002891405.2. NCBI lineage: Eukaryota > Metazoa > Arthropoda > Insecta > Blattodea > Kalotermitidae > Cryptotermes > Cryptotermes secundus. Next base: position 1,281,096 of record NW_019738880.1, read on the forward strand.
CGGCAGGTGAAAGCGGCTAAAGCGCCACTATCGCGAAACGGCGACCAGGTGAACTAACCATTGACCTACATGTTCCGTAAGAATACAGCGTGATTATTTCTAACATACCCAATGTATCACCTCGGTACACCTGCTAAGATATTTGGGCGTTCTAGCAAACAGGTTGCACAGAAAGGTAATGGAGCTTGCAGGCTTAGTTTGGGAGATCGCGAGCCCGACTTCTAGGGTTCATGACCCGCTGGCTGGCGACATGGAATTCGTGATGTGCGCGCTCGCACACAATTAACGCGTTGTACATCTAAGAGATCGTGCTAGATGATATGGCTATTGCGGGAGGCTGCACAGCGCTCTCGAGGGTACAAGCGTTTCAACATCCTAGAACTCGCTTCTCAATTACTGCGAAAAGAATCTGTCTGTCGACTCCCACTGGACGTATTTTCGTGACACTTTTACATTTCAGAGTTTTATTAAAATTTTTCTACAAAATTCAATTTTGGTTAAAATGGAACCTGTGGTCTAGTGGTCAGAGTTCCTGGCTGCAGATCCAGAGGTCCCGGGTTCGATTCCTGGCACTACGAGATTTTCTGAAACGTAGTGGGTCTGCAACGGGGTCCAATCAGCCTCGTGAGGATATTTCAGGAGCTACTTGAATGCAAGGTAGCGTCTCCGGTCTAGAAAACCTAAATTAACGGCCGTGGGAATTCGTTGCGCTGACCACGCGACACCCTCTATCCGCTACAGTTGGCACTAACTTCGCCGACAAACGGCGGTCTCTCAGTCAGTAAGTTCGCCTGTGGAATAAAGCCACGGAGTTTGTTTTGGTTTATGGGACAAAACTAACGGACATCTTATATGAAGACCCAAATGCCTTCTTTGGGGGGGGGGGATCTCGCTGTTTCCTACTCCACTGACGACAGCACACCGCGGTTGCCATGGGAGCGGAAGCAACAGATGAAGTATCAGAACGCGCCTCAAATGTTACGTTATACGTAAATTACTTATGGTCCTTCCACTACAGACACACACAAATGCAACTTCCCTGATTCCCTCGGATCTGATAGAGAACACCGGAAGATATGACATTCAATCCGTACTTTTGTCAATGTCTGTGTGCCTACAGACACGCGCACACAATTTTCTTTTTTCACTGGCTCTACAGCCCCCTTAGGCCCTGGCCTCTGATTTTTCAGTTTCATAATCATTTTACAGACAGGACTCCTTGGATGAGTGATCAGCTCGTCGCAAGGCCTGTACCTAAACATAGGAAAACACAAGCAGAATAAACACATACACATACCAAGCATCCATGCCTTGTGTGGGATTCGAACCCACGATCCCGCCTTCCGAGCGAGCGAAGACAGTATGTGCCTCAGACCGCTCGGCTACCGTGACCGACACACACAAACACACACACACAAATATATACGTGTATGTCCACATACAAGGTAATTGTGTCCGTGTTAATTAAGCACCGCACCATGAATACGTATGGGGGAGTAGATATGCTCCGCCATTCTTGGTCTCGGCAACAGATCGAAGTGAGTGATGAGCTTCACGCCCCAACCACTTTACCCCTAGAAACAGAGCCTCCCGTACCCACTGCATAGGCGGATGAGTCGGACTCACAGCCGGTCTGGACGCTACGAAGATAAAAATCTCTTGCCCCTCTCGGGGATAGAAACCTGGCCGTCGAGTCTGCAGCCTGTCGCCATGCCGACAGAGTTACCACCACACACACGCGGTAGCCAAGGTTCTTAAAGTGATCTGCAAATGTATTGCGGTAGGATACATTTCGAATCCTCATTCCCAACCTTACTTTGTAACTACCACCACAACCACTCCGTGGTGTTAGTCCGCAAGCGAACAATACCGACCGAGCGACCGCCGTTTGTCGGCGAAGTTAAAGCCAACTTTAGCGGATAGAGGGTGTCGCGTGGTTAGCGCAACGAATCCCCATGGCCGTTAATTTCGGTTTTCTATGCCAGACCTTTCTTTTTAACTACAGGAATAAATTTAGTGTTATTGCTTCAATGCGGTTTGAGCTGCATGTCGTAGCACTGACACGGAAAGAAATAAAATTGGGGCGAAAAAGAGGGGGACGTTCACTCCTTTGTAACAAGCAGCAAGTGCGAAGAGTTTGTCTTCTGGGATATCCCGAGGGCGGTTCGATGAAAGTCAACCGACGTTCGTTCTGCTGTTCTCGACGTCTTAAATGCGAACAGACGGACAGACATGGCGAAAGCGATCACTCGAATTCTTAAAACTTTCCGGTAGGTATGCGCCAGAAATGTGAGTAAACACAGAGAGTGGACTATCAGCAAAGTCAATTAGCGAGTCGCAGCTGTCTGTCCAGAAAGTCTAGTCATGCTAACGGAAGCAAATCGCTGCATTTCAATGCATTTCCGTTAGCTCACGGAATTCGTGTACACAGAGCAATTCCAAACCACAGCAGACCATCTGTAACCGCTCATTAAGTTGGAGGCCCGTAATTATTAGAAACTGCTGTATTTAAACTGACCGCCTCTGTGATCCAAAGGTCACAGTTCCTGGCTGCGGATCCAGAGGTTCATGGTCCGGTTGAAGGCGCTACACGAATCTGGAACGGGGTCCACTGAGTCTCGTGAGGATAATTGAGGAGCTATTTGAATGGAAAAGTAGTGGCTCCAGTCTAGAAAACCGAGATTAACGGCCGTGGGGATTCGCTGCGCTGACCACGCGACACATCTCCGAAGTGGGAGGAGGCAAGGTTAAAGTCAGCATAGGTGAGTTCTACAGCCACTAAAGCAGTGTGACACGTGCGGCTGTAGCAAAGATGGGACAAGAGAGCAACTTAAGTGGCTTCAAACCGACGCCCTTCATTCTCCTACAGACGCCAGGGGAGAAGAGCTGTTTAACACATTATCCGTCGCTTCGAGCAGACCCACACAAGGCAAGAGTCGAACAGCTGTAATGTTACGATGACTGGAGTATAACCTTCGAACTTCCTACTTCTGGGCATTGTCTGGGTTATACTTCCACTCTCCCACACGTCGTCATGGCGTGGCGCTTAATTAAGCACAGCAACAATTTCAGGACGGAACTTCACTTTATAACTTTTCCATCTAAGGTAAAATATGGTAAAGGTGCCCCTGTGCTTAGTGGATTAAGTACTACTCCAAGAAGACGTACAGAGGAGTGGGAGTACAGCTCCACCGTTCTTGACCTCGGTTCTTGATGCAGGTGAGTGGTCACTTTCATGGCCTGGCTGCTTTACTCTCAGGGAAAGAACCTCCGGTATCCATTGCTGGGGCTGGATGTGCCTCAGAGACGGTATGGACGCTGTGGAGTAGAGAAAAACCACTTGCCCTTGCCGGAAATTGAACCCGAGCCCTGCTTTTCCAATTACATGCCGCATATGCATGTGCGCCTCGCTAGTGCCCATACGGGTGGGTGGATTTTACTCACACTGCGCTAAGTGTATTTACTAGTTCACTTCTGCAGTCGTAGCCTGTCACCCTTGTTGATTCTCCATTGCAGTCATATGTACCATTTTACTTTACTTTACTTTTGTGTACCATCTTTCCCAGTACTGTCCTTGTCTTCGCTGTATCTCTGCCCGTAAAAAGGTAAAGTTGTCCCTGTGCTTAACTAATTAAGCACTACGCCGTCAAGGCGTATGGGGGAATGGATGTATAGATCCATATTCTCTTGACCTCGGCACTAGTTGGAGGTGAGTGATCAGCTTCACGCCCCGGCCGCTTTACCCCTGGAGAAAGTGTCCCCCGTACCCATTGGACAGGAGGCTGGGTAGGCCCCAGAGCCGGTCTGGACGACGAGAAGAGAAAATTCTTGACCCTACCGGGACTCGAACTCCGACCCTTCCGTCGTCCAGCCCGTAGCCAGTCGGTATGCCGGCTCATATCTCTGCCCGTTCCTAGGCTAAAACTTATTTACACTAGCCTAGTAGATTAATGTAATTGTTATGTTTACACTAAGACTTTTCAATTATTTCCCTTTAATATCAATCACAATAATGCTGAAGGAGAGGTGAATGAAAGGTGTGAGGTTCGGCTATAGTACGAGTGCTCGTTATAAACCACATCCCAAATCTTTCTCCTAATAAAAAGTTCTGGAAAGAACTCATCACGCCATCTTCTAGCAGCCTCCACGCCCTATTTCTATTTATTCAAGATACTCTACATTAAACAAGGACGCATCGACCGTAAGTAAAGCTCGGCTGATAAGAACAGGTTCTGTCCTACGAATGAACTCGCTCGACCCCTGTCGCAGTGTGAAGGACCGTCCATTTCAAAACAACTCGCCGTCATCAAATTCTTTCGCTGAGGCGTTCCAATACCCGGCGGCTCATAAGACCGCCCTCCGCACAGCGCTCTGCGAGTGGGAACAGTCTGTGTGTGTGTCGGGGGAGGAGGCACGTTCATGGAAGCCACTGCCAGTTTATCATAAAAACTATTAATTATGTTTTACTACTACAATTCCCGCTGAAAATTCTACAGAATGACCCCTTTATATATGCAATGCTGTACTGCTCAGAGGATGAGAACAGTTCAATCATGTAAGTAGCATGGGTGGGCACAGGGCAAATGGTGGAGAGAAAGATATGGAATAGACATTTTCGAATGAACACGCAACAAGGCCTAAACTCTGCAGTGGGTGATGGGCTGAACAGAAACACTACGACACGTGGGAACCGTGACTTGTACCACTTGCAGCTCAGCCTCTTGACGCTCCTGACGGAGACGTGGAAGTTCGAAATGGCGCATCAGCGGTCACTTTGGCAGGTCGCATCCGGATGCGAAAGCAGCAAGTAAGACAATGAAGGGCGATATGCTGGCCCCGAACACGCGACCTCACTACGGAAGTGAGACGCCTTCTGCCTGCCGATAAACTTGCTGCTATCAATGTGGGCTATTGAACTCTCCGCGTGCCGGATCTGAGTGTGAAGAGTGGGACGTGACGCCGTGCAGTTCAGTAGCAGGTCACAGACGTTTCGAAAGAACGTACTGTCTACATCTTTTCGGCTGAAGACTAAGCCATGCAAGTATTCAGCTACCAGGCAACAGAAGATTGTGGCCTATGTTCCTGGGAAACTACTGTTCCCATCCACCGCTGAGAAGACCTTACGTCCGAGGTTCTGACACCGGGTGACATACTGCCGTACTGGATTTGCACACTGGTGCACCGACACTGGATGCGTACCTGAAATAGATGAACGGATTGTACCTCTCTGTGGTCTAGTGGTCAGCGTTCCTGGCTACAGATCCTGAGGTCCCGGGTTCGTTTCCCGGCGCTATCACATTTTCTGAGAAGTAGTGAGTCTGGAGCGGAGTCCACTCAGCCTCGTGAGGATAATTCAAGGAAATAGCGGCTTCGGTCTAGAAAACCGAAACTAACCGCCGTAGGGATTCGTTGGGCTGACCACGCTCAGTCGGTATAGTTCCCCTGTGGAGTCTGTTTTTGCACCGTAGAAGGGCGACCATACCAACATATGCGTCCCTGATGTGGGATTTTGGAAACTTTGCACGCTGACAGATGAGTGAGAGACTTGCAAGTTGCCCGAAGGGAGGCTACAGGCTTGTACCTATACGCCTACATACGCTTCGTATGAGATTATCATTGCCATTATCAACAGCAACGAACCCTCGAGCGTTAACACGTTGCTTGAATATTAGGTACGTATCAGGTCAGAGAGAGCGGACAGTCCTGTGTTTCAGCGTGTCATGTCTGTTCTGTGACTAAGGTAAAAGCTGTCCCTGTGCTCAGTTAAGTACGCACCAAGCCACGAAGAAGTGTGGAGGGGTGAAGGTAATGGATCCAGGTACTTTTCAACGCGGGCACCAGATGAAGGTGAGTGGGTCATCTTTGGCCTCGGCGCTTCACCAAGTGGACAGAAGTCTCGGTAGGCCCCAGAGCCGGTCTTCATTTCCCGGGAATGATTCCTCAGTCGATCAGCCCGTAACTCGTCACTACATCGATTGAGATATCAGGGGTCCCCCCATATGTGAGTGCAGACAATATTCTGATGTGGATATGATTCGATATTTGTGCGTGGGAGACGATATCAAACGTCGGCCTCGAAGCATCATTCGATAACATGTAAGTACTGCAAAAGGGATATGGGAGAAAGCGGGGTAAGCTAATAGTACGAAAGTTTGTATAATAAATGGTGAGACTTCCCTTGAATTCTCAAGGGCTGCTGTTATAAAGGTAAAGTTGTCCCTGTGCTTAACTAATTAAGCACTACGCCATGAAGGTGTATGGGGGAACGGATGTATAGATCCACATTTTCTTGACCTCGGCACCAGCTGGAGGTGAGTGGTCAGCTTCACGTCCCTGCCGCTTTAACGCCCGGGGAAAGAGCCCCCGGTACCCATTAGATAGGAGGTTGGGTGGACCCCACAGCCGGTCTGGACGTGGAGAAGAGAAAATTCTTGACCCTGCCAGGACTTGAACTCCGACCTCTCGGCCGTCCATCTCCAGGACTCCAAATATACTAAATGGTGTGCTGAGGTGTGGCGATGTGCTGGCAGTACCTCAGCTGCCTCACAGTTGACACACTTACACCCTTCATGCCTGTCCCACCCACGACACAGGAGTGTAGAAAGTAGGGCCTGCCTGGGCAACGGACCGCCATACTGATATTGGATAGGTGCATAAAGAGCGTCCGTGTTTGCAGCCCCTGAGCGCGCAGCCTCAGATAATGACTGTAGTGTGTGAATGCGGCACCCTGCACCCCTCTCTTCCACAATGCTGTTGCAACCACTGTCCCACTACTTGCCATACTTCTCGACCGCAGCTCAGAACTTCGGGCGCCTGAATTTGGACATTAAGACGCTGCGAAGTCTGGTACACATCTTCACGTATAAAAATAAGAGAGAGGCATTATATTTCCACACGGCGATACATTCCAGAAGACCGTACTGTCCGACGTGAGAACCCCAGCACAGGCCCCCCCTAGGAATGTATACCGGCCATGCTAACATGTACACCCCTGACGCAAGCAAATAGGATCTCGGTTCCGGTTGATTTGCTATGGGACCTTCTCGGAAAAAGAACCAGGCCATACAGGAGGGCCGCAGCCCGTTGCACGAACCCAGTGATCCAGAGAAAACGTCGTGATTTACTTCAAGAGTCGAATGCTGTCTGCTTTGCCCACACAATGTGTCTGCGAGTTTCGTGTGACCCTTCTTAGCAAACAGCATCTGCCGGTTGGTGTTTGTAATGGGACGGACACTGTTATCCGTGACATGGGAACTGAGGTCTTATTTTGTTTAATCATCGCCCTAATTAGCCGTATCTAGACGCTTCTAACAGACTGCCAAAATGGCTGCGATATACTGGCCGGTTTTCTTTATAATACACAGAGTGCTCTTGCCGAAAAATCGTGACGAAAACTCACAGGAAGAGGAGCACAATCTGACAGATTCTTCGTGGGTTTCTGTAAGACTTTAGTCCCGGCGACTCAGTTGCTATTTCACAGATGGAGCTCGCGATAGGCAAGACATGGTTTCACAACATGAAGTTCTCCAATAAATCCCATCCGCTGGTTTTCATGGACTTGGTCCTTTGGCTAGGTAAAAAGGTAAAGTTGTCCCTGTGCTTAATTAATTAATTAAGCACTACGCCATGAAGGGATATGGGGGAGTGGATGTATAGTTCCACACCTTCTTGACCTCGGCACTAGCTGGAGGTGAGTGGTCAGCTTCACGACCCTGCCTCTTTATCCCCGGGGAAAGAGTTGTTGGCTAGGTCTGTTGCATAAAATTTCCACCTATGTTTCAAATCATAGTTTCATGTCTGTGCTCGCTTTATCACACTTTTCGTTGTACATACGTTATTCCTGTTATCTTCCACCGACACAACCTGATCTCGGGTGTTTATGCAGCTGCAGTTATAATGACACAGGTTTTCCAGTGACTGAGGTTAGCTCTTTGTGTCACAACCCAACAGAGTAGGTGTCTCCCCCTCACCTAAGGACGGAAATGTTGTTTTCTAGCGTTCTTCTGAATACCGGACGATGGACAAAGTTATACACCATCGTCGGAAGCTTTCGAATCGAATAGTCTGAAGGTGTTTTGGAATAGGGTGCTGAGGAGAATATTTGGGCCGATAAAGGATGAAGTGATAGGAGGGTGGAGAAAGCTTCATAATGGACACCTCCATAACTTGTACTCTTCGTCTAGTAAAACTGAAATGATCAAGTTAAGGAGGATGAGATGGGCACGGAAAGCAGAAAGCATGGGGGCGAAGTGGAGTACATACAGGATTTTGGTGGCAAAGCCAGAACGAAAGGAACCACTAGAGCTAGACATACTTACTTACTTACTCATGGAGCTGAGTCCTTCTGGAGGAGCGGCCAATTCTGCAGCTACTCAAGAATTTCCAAGCATTTTGTGGAACCCGAAGGATCATTACCGTGCTCACAAGAGCCCTCCACTGGTCCCTATCCTGAGCCACATCAATCCAATCCATACCATCCCATCCTACCTCTCTAAGATCTACCCACCTACGCATTGGTCTTCCAAGTGGTCTCTTCCTTTCTGGCTTTCCCAGCAATACCCTATATGCATTCCTCGTCTCCCTCATTCGTTCTACATGCCCTGCTCACCTCATCCTCCTTTACTTGATCATTCTAATTATACTTGGAGAACTTGCAGTTTTCTCCAACCTCCTGTCACTTCATCTCTCTTCGGTCCAAATGTTCTCCTAAACACCCTCAATCTGTGTTCCTCCCTTAATGTCAGAGACCAAGTTTTACGCCCATACAGAACCAAAGGCAAAATTATAGTTTTGTATATTCTAATCTTTATGTTTTTGGACAGCAGACAAGAAGACAAAAGGTTCTGGACTAAATGGCAGCAAAGATTATCCGAGTTCAATCTTCTCTTAATTTCCTCCTGAATCAGGTTTTCCGGGATAATATTAAGATAGATCTTAGAGAGGACTGGGCGGTATGGACTGGATCGATATGGCTCAGGATAGGGGATAACGGAAGTCTCTTGTGAACCAGGTAATGAACCTTCCGGTTCCGCAAAATTATAGGAAATTCTTGAATGGCTGAGAGCCTGGCGGCTTCTCAAGAAAGACTCAGCTCCAAGGACTTTAATTAGTTCCTTCCAACAAACGATAGCAATCAATGTCGCCATTCTCTGAGATTTAGATATGAACGCCTACTCACGTAGTGACGCACACTCAATTATGCAAACAGAAGGGCCATTTGACCGGGGACGAATATAGGGAAGTGCCCTACAGGGAAGAGCCAAGATCCAAGAGGCTGCTTCCTCAAGCCTCAGAACAGCACCTGCTCGCACACAACAGTCACGTCGTCTCGTAGTACATAAGCAACATCTTGCCAAGAAGCCACAATTGAAACAAACAGCCATGAGCGGGCAATGAAACCGCGCCTGCCGGAGAGCTGGCCACGCCTTCATCATGCATCTGTACCCGGAAGGTCAAGCACTCGGATCCCGGCACCTACACGTCTCCTGCAATTCGCTTAAGTTCTTCAAGTTAATGCTGGGATTGTAACACACGACTGGATAGTGTCTGCTTCTGAAGCATTCAACTGTCGAACTGTTCCAACAAAACTTCTTGAGTTCCAGCAGACTTGGGACTATCGCTCGCTTCAGGTTTTGCATCAAAGTGAGGCTTGTTTACTTACTGAAATATTACTAAACATACAGGCAGTCCCCGCTCTTAAGAAGAGATGTCTTCATGGCAAGAATTCATAAAGCGGTACTTCGTAATGGAAATCGCTATTTGCCATAGGCTCAATGTTGAAACTGAGGTTACCTTTCCGAATGACAAGAGGGGGGGGGGGAAGAAAAAGGACGTACCTTACTGAGATCACCTCAGTGATATGACATAAAGTTCCATGAAGACTGGTGCAGGCGCTCAAGCAATATTAAAGTTTTGCCTCGGCAATCTGAAAGACTGGAATGTTGGTATTACTGATGGGTACGTATATACCTACCAAGTTCCGTGACGATCGGTTCAGACATTTAGGTAACATTACGGTTATTACCGCAACAATGTGAGACACTGTAATGTTGGTATTACTGATCAAAGAGATCTATGCTGTACGCCATCGAGATGGACTCAGGAGCCTTCATATATATATATATATATACACCAAGTTTCATAAAGATTGGTTCAGCCATTCATAAGTTAACAGGGGGGACACACATACGCACACAGCCAGGTGATCTCATAAACCTACGTTTATTTTTTTATAAATAAGACATCGGCGGACATCGCCAATTTTTCTTCCCGGATCGAAACATAAGAATGACAATAAGTATTTTCGCAACTTTTTCCTCTTATCATCCACCAATAACAAAGCACAGGCCACAAAATTAAAAGAGAACAGTAGAAATCTTACACACGACGCACACCAAAGCAGAGCGTACGGCGAACCGACTGGGCGACGTTGCGTTCGTCATTCTCCGTTTTCGTTCCAACGTGTTCGCTTTTGTTCGGAAGAGATTTCGGAGGGGCGAGTTCGCATTTATATGAACGAAATTTCGCAATGTGAATCTCTGTTAAGAAAGGCCTGTCTGTAAAAAAAATTATTGCCTGAAGCGTGCCCGGAGACCCTACTCAAACTCCTAACTTACTCCGTGGCCTGTAGTCCGCAAGAGAACTAAACCGACCAAGCGACCGCCGCTTGTCGGCGAAGTTAGTGCCAAATTTGTGCACAGAGGGTGTCGCGTGGTCAGCGCAAAGGATCCCCACGGACGTTAATCTCGGTTTTCTAGACCTGAGACGTTTTTTTTTCTTGAACAAGTTCCTCAGTTATCCTCACGAGGCTGAGCGGACCCCGTTCCAGACCCACTACTTCTCAGAAAAACTTGTAGCGCCGAGAATCGAACCTGGAACCTGTGGATCTGTAGCCAGGAACTCTGACCAGTAGAAAAAATGTATATATTTTTAAGAGATATCAGTTTCACCACAAATTCACTTTCACTTCACCAATACTGATTTACGGGATCATCCAGTTTTTACGGAGTTGCTGTGTCAGTGTATTTTGAACACGAATACGGGACGACAGAGAAATCCAGTCATTACCTCATAGAAAAAGCACTACGTTTCCATTACAAAGAATATCGTTAAGAGTAGGAAATATTGTGTATGCGAAGTTATCGCTGTTCATTCTGAGAATCAAAGGAAACTCATAAATACGCTGTGTGGAGAGAATGCAGAGTACGTGACGGACCTTCCTTCGGAACTCTGGACACACAATGAGCAGTGTGTTCCGCCACTGGCCAGGCCAGGACATGCGCGTCTCCTGCGCCCTGAATACCAACATGACCCTCGACGTGTCGCAGTCTACGCGCCATATGCACCGTGTAACGGTCGTTACGTGCGCCCGGTGGCCAGGGCGCGCCGCAAAGGTCTCGGTCTCTTAAGTTTGGTGCTTCGTCTACGACCAGGTGCTTGACCGGTTACAGGCTGAGGGAGGTACAACTTCACAGACAGTAGCAGCAGTCGGGAATCAAACCCAAGGCGCATCAACGGTTTACTTCTCAACAAACAAACAAAACAAACTCTGTGGCCTGCAGTCCGTAAGAGAACTATATCGACCGAGCGACCGCAGCTTGTCGGCGAAGTTAGTGCCAACTTTAGCGGATAGAGTGTGTCGCGTGGTCAGCGCAACGGATCCCCACGGCCGTTAATTTCGGTTTTCTAGACCGGAGCCGGTATTTCCATTCAAGTAGCTCCTCAATTATCCTCACGAGGCTGAGTGGACCCCGTTCCAGACCCACTACTTCTCAGAAAATCCGGTAGCGCCCGAAATAGAATCAGGTACCTCTGGATCTGTAGCCAGGAACTCAGACCGCTAGACCACAGAGGCGCTCGTCTGCTTCTCGACACGCAACATGTCTCTTGCCGACGGGTTTAAACCCCGCCAACATCAGACACACGTTACATGCCACCACGCAAGCGTATGGGGAGTGGAGGTATAACTCCACGCATCCCGTGCCTCGACATTGGATTGATTAGTGATCGACTTGGCGTCCCGGCCGCCTTAAACCCCAGCGCCCATTGGATAGGTGGCTGGGTGGGCCCCAGAACCCGGTATGGACGCTGTGGAGAAGAGAAAAACTACATTACTCCTGTCGGAAACCGAACTGCGATCTTTCGCACGTTCAGCTCATAGACTAGTCACTATACCGTCTGAGCTATCTCGGATTAGTCCTCGGATTTCTATTGAACCGCTGACGAATGGGACGAATCAGAAGGGCTTTTTTATTGCTAGTGGGGTGGGACTAAGTCCCTTGTA